>NC_089873.1:173047500-173120000 GCF_040182565.1 Anser cygnoides
TCCTCTTGCAGGCACCTAAAATTTTGCTAGTGTTGTTTAAATTCTTTACTTGAACCAGATTTTTTGAAATCTGTGGAATAACTGATGTAGCAGAGAAAGAGAATAGGGAAATATAAAGTCTCCTATTTGGCCTCGGTCTTTTGTAGTTTTTTTTCCTAATGAATTATCGTTCCCTGAAATCTGTGACAGTTTTTATATTCTTTTTTTTTTCTTTTTTTCTTTTTTTTTTCTTCCCGTAAATCCTTTATTTCGATCTTTTCAGCTTTCTTTAATCTCATTCTGACCCTTCTTAATCAGCAAAGATTATAACATTTTGCTCAGCTATGATAACATACCATATAAAATGGCATCAAGTTGTGCCAGGGGAGGTTTAGATTAGGGGGAATTTATTCACAGAAAGGGTGGTTAGGCATTGGAACAGGTTGCCCAAGGAAGGTATCCCTGGATGTACCTAAAAGATGTGTGGATGTGGTGCTTAGGGACACTGTTGAGTGGTGGGCTACGTAGTGTTAGGTTGATGGTTGGACTTGATGATGTTAAGTTTCTTTTCCAACCTAAATGATTCAATGATTCTGTGATTCTATGATATTGGCTTCAGTATGTAAGGAAAACGTCAGTACATTGCATTTTTTTTTAAGGAAGGACACATTCTACTTAGCATACATTTCATAGAATCTTAGAATCTTCATAGAATCATAGAGTCATAGAATCGTAGAATTGTAGAATGGCTTGGGTCAGAAGGGACCTTAAAGATCATCTAACTCCAGCCCCTCTGCCAGAGATAGGGATGCCACCCACTAGGTCAGGTTGGCCAAGGCCCTATCCAACACGGCCTTCAACACCTCAAGGGATAGGGCATCCACAACCTCTCTGGGCAACCTGTTTCAGTATTGTCCTTTTCTTTTGACACAAAATGATTGTGACCGTAGAAGGCTTTATAAATATTTTATTATCACCATCCATCACCATTCTTTGGGAATATATATATATATATATATATATAAAAATGAATATTAATCCAAATATTTGAATGCTGACTGTACTTCAATCCCATTAAGTAATCTAATCAAATTTAGAAGCTTCATTTGAATCCTCCTAGGAATTTTTATTTGTTAGATGATCCTGTTACGATTAAATGTATATCTGGGAAAAAATGCTAATTTTGAGGAAATAAGATTAGATGAGATAACATTCTTCATGGCAGTAGCTTCAGCAGATGAGAAGGTGGGTGAGGTCCATGCCCTGCTGAAGATGAGTACAAACTCATAGATATGCTCTCTATTCTTTGTGTGCCATAAAGTCTGTCCAAGTATTCATCCTTTTGGGGTGAATCTGCTGTCCTGGCTGCCCATGTATTATAGTATTTGGATTGTCTCCATTTGCAAACGTCAACTTTCACCTGTCACCAAAGAATTAAATTTGTATGAATGATGTGTAAAACATTTAATCTTTTTTGTTATTTATTTGTTAACAAAATATTGTGGTTTTGTTGTTATTGTTGTTTGTTTTCAAAAATCCCGTTTGCATTTCTTTTTTCCTCCTCATCAGAGAATCATAGAATGTCTTGAGTTGGAAGGGACCTTAAAGATCATCTAGTTCCAACCCTAGGCCAGGTTGCTCAGGGCCTCATCCAGTCTGGTCTTGAACACTTCCAGGAATGGGGCATCCACAACTTCTCTTGGCAACCTGTTCCAGTGCCTCACTACCCTGACAGTGAAGAATTTCTTCCTAATGTCTAGCCTAAATCTTATCCTCTTTCCACATAAGACCATTTCCCCTGTCGTACCATTATCTACCCAAGAGTCCTTCTCCATCCACTTTAAATATTGAAAGGCCTCAATGAGGTCTCCCCAGAGCCTTCTTTTCTCCAGTCTGAACATCTCCAGCTCTTTCAGCTGTTCTGTATAGAAGTGGTGCTCCAGCCCTCTGATCATCTTTGTGGTCCTCCTCTGGACTCGCTCTAACTTGTCCACATCTTTCTTGTGCTGGGGTCCCCAAGCTTGGATGCAGTACTCCAGATGGGACATCACAAGGGCAGAGAAGAGGGGGAGAATTGCCTCCCTCGACCTGCTGGTCATACCTCTTTTGATGCAGCCCAGGGTGCAGTTGGTTTTCTGGACTGCAAGCACGCACTGCTGGGTCAAGTCGAGCCTTTCATCCATCAGAACCCCCAAGTCCTTCTCTGCAGGGCTGCTCTCAATAAATTGTTCTCCCAGTCTGTACTCCTGTCTGGGGTTGCCCTGACTCAGGTACAACACCTTGCACTTGGGCTTGTTGAACCTCATGCGATTCACATGGGCCCACTTCTCCAGGCTGTCCAGGTCCCTTTGAATGTCATCTCTTCCTTCTTTGGTATTAACTATACCACTCAGCCTGGTGTCATCTGCAAACTTGCTGAGGTTGTACTCAACCCCATCATCTATGTCATTGATGAAGGTATTGAAAAGTACCAGTCCCAAGGCAGACCCCTGAGGGACACTGCTCATCACTGGTCTCCACCTGGACATAGAACCATTGACCACTACTCTCTGGGTGCAGCCATCGAGCCAATTACTTGTCCATTGGATGGTCCACCCTAAAAATCCATATCTTTCCAATTTAGAGATGAGGATGTTTTGTGGGACTGTGTCAGAAGTCCAAGTACATGACATCAGTCAGTCTTCCCTTGTTGATTGATGCAGTCACTCCATCATAGAAGGACACCAGATTGGTCAGGAACTATTTACCCTTGGTGAAGCCATGCTGGCTGTCCCAGATGTCCTTGTCCTGCATGTACTTTAACATTGCCTCCAGGAGGATTCGTTCCATGATCTTGCTAAGCACAGAGGTAAGACTCAGCAGTTCTCCGGATTTTCTTTTCTACTCTTTTTAAAATTGGGAGTGATGTTTCCCTTTTTCCAGTTACCAGGGACTTCTCCTGACTGCCATGATTTTTCAAATATGATGGAGAATTGCTTGGCGATACATCAGCCAATTCCCTCAGGACCCTGGGATGCATGTCATCAGGCCCCATAGGAATTGGCTTTCTGTGTTTCTGTGTCAGGAGAAAATATGGTCATTTAAAAGTATCCATATGTATACACAGATGAGTCTAGTCTTAGGGAAGAATTCATATTTCTCGTAGGTGGATGATAACAAAATCCTTTGGTCCATGTAAGAATTGGTTTGTGCAAAGAATTATCTCAGTCTAATTATCATCTGGTCCAATTTATATCCTTTCCTGAAGTTCAAGCACCGCAAGCCTGGAATTTGTGGGATCATTCAGTTATCTGTTGAATGTCAGCACTTTCCTTCTATATCTTTTACTCTTGGAGTCTTTTGGCTGCACTGGACACTGTCTTCTGTAATTTGTTGCAATAAGGTAGAAATCTTCCTTACTAGGAGTACTTCTATTTCTTGTTTTGTAATGGAGAAGTTTAAACTAAATAAGCAAATAAATTAATGGAAAACTGATTCGATTCTGACCAACTGAACCCTATGAGAAAAGTTTCTTTGTAGGTTATTGCTGTGTATCAATAAGATCATTACCCCTGAAAAAGAGTTTCTGTAGGGGTTGTTAATTCCTGAAGTTATAGTCACCTCTAGAACCAGCAGTGGCCTGGATCATAAGTTCATCTCCTTACTCCAATCTGTGTTTTTTCATGTCATAAAATGTCACTCAGGTAAAGAGTCAGTTATGAATTACAAAGAGGAAAAAGTGCACCATGTCTGCCTTAATCAAACATTTCCACAGACAGTATTTCAGTCAAAACACAACAGTGTCTCACTTTACAGATTCTAATCCCAAACTAGCATTGCATATAAAACCTGAGTAACTTACAAAACAAATTGTGTTCTGTAACAACCTGATATTAGCAATTTTCAAATACCTGCAAATGGCAGATCAATTCTTTCCAAGTACTAACTCTGAAACATGAAATTCTATTACCAGAAGTCCTTTTACTTGAAGACAGAAGTAACAACTTTTGACTACCTAAGTGAAATCCCAGTACAAATAGATATTAAATATAGTACTAATCACAAATACTCCAAGTAGAAATGAAGAAGTTGTGAAGGCGGCAAAATAAATAAATAAAAAAACAAACAAACAAATCACACTATCATAGTTTTCTGTTTTTTCTTTGGGTATATAGTAGACCTAACTGTAGTTCATAGAACATCACTCCTCTGAGATGGAGTGCATTTTGTCCTTGACTTATTTTTTATTTCTCAGCTGGAAGAGTTCTTTATAAAAATACCTAACCAATTTTTGAAAACAGAGATGACTTTCTTCAGGTGAGAATCACATAAATAAATGGAATTATGTAACATTAATAGTGATTAACTGATTATTTGAGAAATGAAACGTTGAACAATACTTTTGAAAATGATTGGCATTTACCTCCTACATCTATATTTAGACCCTTTTAATTTAGCACTCAGCACCTGGTTGATACTAATGCTTCATAAAATTGCTTGTACAAAATCTGGAAGGTCACCCCTGTGACACAGTTTTGACTGGCCCCGAGCTGCTGATTATTTTGTAGGTTCTGTTTAATTCTCTCTTGCTTTCAAGAAAGCCATGTGTGCCTGCAGACAATGTGTAATATTTGTTATTTCTGGAAGAATGTACTTAATTATCTCTAAAAATCATTTAATCAACAGATGTCTCCTCCCCCTTCCTCTCTGCACTTTCAGAGTTTTTTTGTTGTTTTGTTTTTTTTTTTTCCCCTTAGTCCTTGTGTTCCCTCTCTTCTTATCTCTGATAGATTTCTCCTCCAGGGCAAAGCTCTGTCTCAAAATCAAAAATATGTAGCTGCTTTAAGTACAACATAAAAGCTCTACAAACATTCCCCGGTGTATATTTGAACTGATCCATGAGATCTGTCCAGGCAGCTTAAAAGAAAAGAAAAACAAAACAAAACAAAAAAAAGAAAAACAGAAAAACACACAATTTTAATAATTGCTAATTTGTTTTGTAACAACTAATGCTTCAAAATATCCAACAGTACTGTTAGCACTACTTTATGGCTAAGAGATCAAAAATGTTAAGTAATGATGGCAAATCTTAATAACCTTGTTCAAAACAGAATCAGATTTCAAATATGAATAGAGAGCATTGCATTTGTACTTTGTAACTTTTACACTACCATAACTTTGGAAGCACTGATACTGTAATACTTCAGTCTATTATTATCGTACCTGTGAAAGAGGAAATGCTAATAATGAAAGGCGAACCCAGCTGATCAATACATGGCTCTAAGACTGGTGCCACTGACACAGTTTTGGGTTTCTTGATCATGGGAAAGTCTACATGACACCAAGCTCTATATGACACCAAGCCTACTGACTCCTAATAGGGAGCACCTTTCTATGAGGCAGAAAAGCATTTTTGCCCAGGAGTTACCAGGGCTGATTGACGGGGCTTTAAACTAGATTTGAAGGGGGAAAGGGACAAAAACAGGCACACCAGTGATAAGCTATGAGACTGCACACTAATTTTTGAGGAACTGCATGCTGGTGATGTCCTTCAGTCTGCCCCAGGAGGGCTGAGTTGAATCAAAGACATCTGAAATACTTCTATACATACACACACAGCATGAGAGACAAGCATTTCAGCTCGCTGAAATGCTTGTTTACTAATGCGCACAGTATGGGAAACAAACAGGAAGAACTGGAGATCTGTGTGTGGTCACAAGACTATGATCTCATTGCAATCACAGAGGCATGTTGGGATAGCTCATGCTGAAATACTGTCATGGAAGAGTATGTGCTTTTTAGAAAAGACTGGCCCGGAAGACGAGGTGGTGGAGTTACTCTTTATGTGAGAGAGCAGCTGGAATGCATGGAGCTCTGCCCAGGAATGAACGAAAAGTGAGTTGAGAGCTTTTGGTTAAGGATTAAGGGCAGGCTACCATGGATAACACTGTTGTGGGTGTTTGCTACAGACCACTTGGTCAGGAAGAGGAAGTAGACGAAGCCTTCTTCAGACAGCTCCAGGTAGCCTCTTAGTCACAAGCCCTGGTTCTCATGGGGGACTTCAACCACCCTGAAATCTGCTGGGAAGGCCACACAGCTAGGCACAAACTGTCCAGGTGTTTCCTGCAGTGCATTGATGACAACTTTTTGACACAGGTGGTGGAGAAACCAACAAGGAGAGGTGTGCTGCTGGACCTTGTATTAACGAAAGAGGAAGGACTAGATGGAAATGTGAGGGTCAGGGAGAGCCTTGGCTGCAGTGACCGTGATATGGTGGAGTTCAGGATCTTGCAAGGAAGAAGCAGGGCAAAAAGTAGGATTGTGACTCTGGACTTCAGAAGAGCAGACTTTGTCCTCTTTGGGGATCTACTTGGAAGAATTCCATGGGTTAGGGCCCTGAAAGGAAAGGGGGTCCAAGACGGCTGGTCAGTGTTAAAGTATTGCTTCCTCCAAGCTCAATACTGGTGCATCCCTATGAGCAAGAAGGCAAGCAAAGGGGGCAGTAGACCTGCAGGGATGAGCAGGGAACTCCTGGTGAAGCTCAGACAGAAGAAGGAAGTTCACAGCATGTGAAAAAAGGGACAGGCTACTTGGGTGGAATATAGGGATACTGTCAGAGTATACAGGAACGTGACAAGGAAGGTCAAGGACCATTTGGAATTCAATCTGGCAAGGGATGTCAAGGACAACAAGAAGGGCTTCTTCAAATACATAATAGAAAAAGGAAAACTCGGGAAAATGTCGGCCCACAGCTGAATAGGGTGGGTGCCCTGGTTACAAATGATATGGAGAAGGCAGAGTTGCTGAATGCCTTTTTTGCATCAGTCTTTACTGCTAAGATCAGCCCTCAGGAATCCTAGACCCTGGAGACAAGATAGGAAGTCTGGAGAAAGGAGGACTTTCCCTTGGTCGAAGAGGATCGGGTCAGAGAACATCTAAGCAAACTTGACATCCAAGGATCCATGGCCCCACGAGTGCTGAGGGAGCTGTCCAGTGTTATTGCTAGGCCACTATCTCTCATCTTTGAAAGGTTGTGGGGAACAGGAAAGGTGCCTGAGGATTGGAAAAAAGCCAATGTCACGCCATTCTTCAAAAAGAGCAAGAAGGAGAACCCAGGCAATGAAAGGCCAGTCAGCCTCATCTCCATCCCTGGAAAGGTGATAGAACAGCTCATCCTGGAGGCTATCTACAAACATGTAGAGAATAAGAAGGTGATGAGGAATAGTCAGCATGGATTGGGCACGGGGAAGTCATGTTTGACCAATCTGATATTGTTCTATGATGAGACGACTGGCTGGGCAGATGAGGGGAGAGTGGTGGATGTGGTCTACCTTGACTTCAGCAAGGCTTTTGACACTGTCTCCCATAACATCTTCATAGACAAGTTCAGGAAGTGCAGCCTAGATGAGTGGATGATGGGGTGGATTGGCAACTGGCTGGATGGCAGAGCTCAGAAGGTTGTGCTTAGTTGTGTGGAATCTAGTTGGATGCCTGTAGCTAGTGGTGTCCTCCAGGGGTCAGTACTGGGTCCAGTTTTGTTCTACTTATTCATCAATGACCTAGGTGATGAATGGAGTGCACACTCAGTAAGTATGCTGACGACACAAAGCTGGGAGGAGTGGCTGATACCCCAGAGGGCTATGCTTCCATTCAGAGGGACCTCAACAAGCTGGAGGGTTGGGCTGAGTGCAACCACATGAAATTCAGCAAGGGCAAGTTCAGGGTCATGCACCTAGGGAGGAATAACCCCAAACACCAGTACATGCTGGGGGCTGACCTGCTGGAATGCAGCTCTGCAGAGAGGAACCTGGGAGTCCTAGTGGACAGCAGGCCTACGAGGAGTCAGCAATGTACCCTTGTGGCCAAGAAGGGCAACGGAATCCTGGGCTGCATTCGGAAGAGTGTTGCCAGCAGGTCAAGGGAGGTGATCCTCTTCTACTCATCCCTGGTGAGGCCTCACCTGGAGTATTGTGTCCAGTTCTAGGCTCCCCATTACAAGAGGGACATAGAACTACTGGAACGAATTCACAGGAAGGCTACAAAGATGACTAGAGCACGGGAGCAAATGTTGTACAAGAACAGGCTGAAAGAACTGGAACTGTTTAGTCCAGAAAAGAAAAGACTGAGGGGAGACCTCATCGATGTATATAAATATCTGAGGGGAGGGTGTCGAGAGGATAGAGCTAGTCTCTTTTCAGCTGTGTTTGGCAACAGGTGAGAGGCAATGGACACAGACTGAAGCACAGGAGGCTCCTGCTTAATATGAGCGGGCACTTCTTTACTGTGAGGGTGACAGAGCACTGGAACAGGTTGCCCAGAGAGGTTGTGGAGTCTCCTTCTCTGGAGGTATTCAGAACTCACTTGGATCCATCCTGTGCAACGTGTTCTAGGTGATCCTGCTCAGCAGGGGATTGGACTAGATGGCCTTCAGAGGTCCGTTCCAACCTTGTCCATTCTGTAATTCTGTGAAAAAAAAACATATATATATATTGTTATGTGCAACAAAATATTGTCAGATAGGTAGATGATAGGTAAATAGAAAGATAAATAAATTTTGCTTTTGTGCTCCAAAGAAGTACAGGTCATGACCACTTAGGTCATAAAAAAAAAAAAAAATCAGGAAATTATCATTACCTCAAATTGCTTAGAAGGATGTAATTCTTTAGTTTGAGGCAATTCGTCTTATGCTTTTGGCCAGCTATAAAGCCACAATCATGAACAAGTCTGAAAGACAAATCAATGACAATTTTCAAAACTGAATTTTTCATTAGAATCAGTTTACTCACAGAAATGCCCCATGAGCATGTTCATATAGAACACAGTCTCGTGAAGAAATACAGGTATGGAATGTTATAGAATTAGCACAGTCTTGGACAGAAATTCCTAACAAGTATTTTTCAGTATCATGACCAAGATAATTGCTCCTTTTTTTTTTTTTTTTTAATAATATGTCATTTACCCATTTCGATAAATTCATATAAGAATCATAGACAGTCATCACACTGAGAATTTCAGAGAACTTTTTACCTTAATTTATATAAGCTTATTTTTTTCTGGGTCCTACACCTGAGTACATATTACAGAACTGAATACTTTTGCATACCTACTCATTAGGTATTAGCACTACTTATCACTGTGTTATTGTTACTCATGGTGCGTAAAAGCATTTGTATGGATCAGGACTTTCCTGTTTTTACATGGTAAAAGCACATGTTGAGACAATTGTCCTTTCTCTACAGAGCTCACATTGTGAATTCAAAACAGGTGGATTTAATGGTTGTTACAAGGGTTGTACTTCATATGATAAAATACAAGCAGCTCTAGAATAAATGGCTTTATCTGAGTTAGACTCCCATTATAGTCAATGAAAAGAAATAGGCACTTTTAAAGTGCAGACTTAATTTAGAAATCTAAGCCTAGTAAAAATATTACAACATATCTTTGTCTATTTCCCTTCATTTAGTATAAAAGAATTCCAGGAATACCAGCTCAGTCAGAGACTCCTACAGTATAAAATGTGCAAGTTGGATTAAATAAATCCAAGTCAGGAAATTATTGAAATTATTCTTGAAGAACTTGTGAGTTTCTAAAGCCAGAAGACCTAATAAGATTAAGGAAGAAATATTATCCTGTAGCATTGTTACTTACAGGTCTTTTAATATTTTATATCATACTTTTCATATAAAACAGCTGTCATAATCAAAATAACAAACTGAGACCTGGAGCACACTGTATAATTTTGCTAGTATAGTCATGTTGGAGCAAAATGTCTGAAGTGTCAAACATATCTTGCATGGGGAAATTGTGTAAATATGCTAACAGAGAAAATGTCATCTTTGGTATACAGTTTCTGCAGGATTTTAACTGATAAAGTTATGGTTTTATACCTGTTGTGATAGACAGATTGCAGAATATTCATCAGAAATCAGTAAGGAGATCTAATTTACATGGAACCCACATTCCTAAAATATGACCTCCTTGTTATGAGTCAGTTTGAAAGATGGTCTACTGTTAATTAACCATAAATACAAATGTTATGTGTTGAGAAATAAAAGGTACCACAAAAGAACAGATAAGAACAGATGCAACATTTGCTGTAAATTGAAGCATCAGAATGCGACAAGGTGATATTCAAGACATTAAAAAAAAAAAAAAAGTAGATTTTAATGAATAACTCTTTGTCTTGTAACATGCTATATAACAAAAAAATGCTATCTGAGACAGTTTAAATGATTCACTAGTAACAAGACCCTTGTACGTTTACCTGACTATTGAGGCATTGGACAGATGAGGTGCAATCATACAAGGTTTTTAACCTTTTTCATAGATCTTAGGAAGACAGGCATGGGCCTGTGTAAACCTCACTAAGTTCAAAAAAAGCCAAGTTCAAGGTCCTGCAGCTGTGTTGGGACAATCCCAAGAATGAGGGCTATGAAGATGATCAGAAGGTTGGGGCACCTCTCCTGTAAAGAGAGGTGGGGTTGTTCAGCCTAGAGAAGAGAAGGCTGTGGGGAGATCTTATAGTCACCTTCTAGTACTTAAAGGAGTCCTCCAAGAAAGATAAGGAGAGAGTCGTTATCAGGGAACATAGAGACTGGACAAAAGGCAAAGGTTTTGAACTAAAATGTTTGGATTTAGATTAGACATTAGGAAGAAATTCTTTACGCTAAGGGTAGTGAGGAAATGGAACAGAGTACCCGGAGAGGTTGTGGATGCCCCATCCCTGGAGGTGTTTAAGGTGGTTGAAGGTGTTGAATGGGGTTTTGAGTAATCTGGTCTGGTGAAAGGTGTCCCTGCCTTTGGCAGGAGATTTGGAACTTTAAGGTCCTTTTCAACTCAAACCATTCTATGGTTCTATGATTACACCTAGGAAACTCTATATACCAAACTGCAGAGGAGTTATCTTTAACTACTATAGATTCAAAATGTTAGGATTAGATTGTTGTCATTAGCTGCCAGTTCTTCACCATCTAGATATTAGGTGTACAACAATCTTATATAATATTTCTCAACATTAAGAGAAAAAACAATAGCATCATTACAGAGAGTCTACGAGGAAAGATGGACCCTTTCCAAAGGAGAGTACGGTCATCTTATTGCAGTTAGCCTTCTGACAAAGTACTAATCTATATAGTGATTTCAGTAGTTGCTCACAGTTTGGGAAAGGTTTGAGTTCCTCTTCAACAGCTTTACCTTGAAGTTATTTGCAAGTCTTGTTCATCAGGTACTTGTCCTTAATGTAGGGTAACTGGCAAGCTCAAGAAAATATTTATTTGCCTCTCCTGTTGAAGTTCAGGCACTGGAGAGAAGCAACTTGCGCAAAAACTTAATATAACTCTGGTTTGCTGCTGAAAGCATGTTAGCAGAAAGAAAAGAACCTGGACTCAGATCATTGCACCATGGTTTGTTTATGCTTTCTGCATCTAAGTCACAGACATATAAACATGAGTCATTCGTCACTGTGAAAACTGGAGTGTCTTTTGATTTAGGAATATTTTTTTTTTTTTTGGATCCAGTGCGTCTCCCTAGTCTCAGCCTTCTGACAGAAACACTATGTTTTAATTTAAAGCAATTGGGGGATGGGAGGAGTGGTGGTGGTGGTGAGGGAATGACATGACTACAGCCAATATTTGTTTGTTTGGTCATAGTGTCACCAGGGAAAGAAGTATCAGTGCCAGAAACCAGCCAGATTTGATGCAGATGGTTAAGACAAGTTAGGCACTGTCACCTTCTCCACCCTGTGACTGCTTCTGCTCAGCTGCTAGGGCCTATCCCAGTATTCACAATCTCTGCTCAGGCTGGGAAATAGAGCAGCCACTTTCCCCTTTGCAGGTTTGACCAGAGATGAAGCTGAGCACCTATCCCAGAGATACACACAAACAGATGAACACATACACACGCACACGGAGGATACTGACAGGGCTGGTCCACAGACTGCCTTCAGCAGCACCCACATCCAGGGCTCACACCATACCAGCACAGGCAGCCTAGTTCCCTTCTCCCCTTGGACTGGCAAAGACAACCTGTCTCTGGTGCAGGCACACAGAACATCTTCATGTCATTTTCTTATTACGCCAGTTTTCATAGAATCATAGAATTATTAAGGTTGGAAAAGACCTCCAAGTTCATCTGGTCCAACCATCACCTTACTAACAATGTTGCCCACTAAACCATGTCCCTAAGCACCACGTCCAACCTTTCCTTAAATATCCCCAGAGACGGTGACTCCATCACTTCCCTGGGCAACCCATTACAATGCCTTACTACTCTTTCTGAGAAGAAATGTCTCCTAATTTCTAACCTGAACCTCCCCTGGTACAACTTGAAGCCATTCTTTCTAGTCCTATCACTAGTTATCTATGACAAGAGGCCAACCCCCAGCTCCCTACACCTTCCTTTCAGGTAGCTGTAGAGAGCAATAAGGTCTCCCCTGAGCCTCCTCTTCTCCAGACTAAACAAACCCAGTTCCCTCAGCCACTCCTCATAGGACTTGTGTTCCAGGCTCTTCACCAGCTTCGTAGCCCTTCTCTGGATATGTTCCAGGAACTCAATGTCTTTCCTATAGTGAGGGTCCCAGCCCAAAAATGAGCACAGTACTCGAGGTGTGACCTCACCAGTGCTGAGTACAGGGGAAGGATCACCTCCCTAATCCTCCTGGTTAAACTATTCCTGATACAAGCCAGGATTCCATTGGCCTTCTTGGCCACCTGGGCATACTGCTGGCTCATGTTCAGCCAAGCATCAACCAACCCCCCCCCCCAGATCTTTTTCCTCTACACAGCTTGCCAGCCACTCTCCCCCCCCCAGGACTGTAGTGCTGCATGGGGTTGTTTTGGTCAAAGTGCAGGACCCATGTCGAACCTCATCCCATTGGCCTCTGCCCATTGATCCATCCTGTCCAGGTCCCTCTGCAGGGCCTTCCTATCCTCCAGATTAACAATTCCCCCCAAATTGGTGTAATTTTCAAATTTACTGAAGGTGCACTCAAGTCATTAATAATGATATTAAAAAAGATGGGCCCAACACCGATCCCTGGGGAACACCACTGGTGACCGGTTGCCAGATGGATTTTATTCTGTTCACCATCACTCTCTGGGCCCGGCCGTCCACCCAATTTTTAACCCAGCAAAGATTGTACCTGTCCAAGCCATGGGCTGCCAGCTTCTCCAGGAGAATACTGTGGGAGACCGTGTCAAAGGCCTTGCTGAAGTCTAGGTAGACTACAACAACAACCTTTCCCTCATCCACCAGGCGGTTCACCCTGTTGTAGAAGGAGATGAGGTTGGTCAGGCAGGACTTGCCTTTCATGAACCCATTCTGACTGGGCCTCATCCCCATTTGTCCCACATACACTGTGTGATTGCATTCAAGATGACCTGTTGTGTCACCTTTCCTGGCACGAAGGTCAAGCTGACTGGCCTGTAGTTCCCCATGTCCTCCTTACTTCTTATAGATGGGTGTCACATGAGCAAGTCTCCCATCATCCAGGACCTCTCTGGATGACCATGACCTCTAATAGATGATGGAAAGCATCCCAGTAATCACATTCACCAACACCCTCATCACCCTCAGGTGGATCCCATCCATCCCCATGGACTTGTGACATGTGGAGCAGCAGGTCTCTAACTGTTTCCACCTGAACTGTGGGGGAGTTCTTCTGCTCCTCATCATAGACTTCTTGGTCAGAAGGATGAGTGCCCTGAAGGTAAGTGGTCTGGCTAGTAGGAAAAGTCCTTGATCATATACCCGTAAAGGAACAGACACTCTTTGCACATATAATTGCAGATATGTTATTCCAAGGAACAAAAAAAGGATTAGGTATAAGGGTAATTTTATGTCTTGCATTTATAAAATCTGGTGGCCAGAAACTGAGGAGATACCTGCTTAAGGGCAGAAGGGAAAAAAATACAGATGAATCTATTATTCCAATCAGAACAGTAACATGTAAAGAGACATCAAATACATGAAGAGACTTTAGACCAGAATTTTTCAGTTTCCAAATAATTCATTATTTCATTACATAAGAAGAAATAAGAACTGCACAAATTTTGTTCTGAAGATGACAACATATATTTCAAAATTGTGCAACCCTTTATTGCTAAGTGCACTGTTAAAAGTTGTGGGTTTACAGTGCTAGCAACTCAGTGGTTTTGAGTTCAGTTCCTTTAGTTTCCAATATCCACAAATTTACACATATAATTATTACAGCATTCAATTTTTCTGGAATTTAAGTAATCTCTGAACAATGACGTTAGCCTTGCTTATCTGGGGCTCTCCAACTTTGATCCTCTTCATACTGCACTCTGTTCATGTCATCTAAGCGCAGTAATTGTGAAAACGTCTTCAACCCTTTTCTATCTTAGTTATATACCTTGTACTTACTTATAGAACCACAGAATTATAGAATATCAGAGTTGAAAGGAACCCACAGGGATCCCCAAACGACCACCTGGGTCCCCAAATGACCACCCCCCAATAAATAAATAAATAAATAAATAAATAAATAAATAAAACAGATCATGTGTCTTAGAGTGTTGTCCAAAACTCTTATTGAATTCTGGCAGGCTCGGTGCTATGACCAGTTCCCTCAGGAGCCTGTTCCAGTGTCCAAGCACCTTCTTGGTGCAAAACCTTTTCCTGATATCCAGTCTGAGCCTCCTCTGAGATTCACATATGTACAAATAATTACACTTGCTGAAAAGTAATTGAGAATCAAGCCCATTTTATTTTTATTTATTTATTTGTTTATTTATTTATTTATTTATTTTATACCTGGATAATGCAAGCAGTCAAATATGGACTCAAAGGGTTATAGTAAATGGGCTTACACTAGGCTGGCAGCCAGTCACTAATGGGGTTCCCCAGGGCTCCATTTTAGGGCCACTTCTCTTCACTATTTTCATAAATTAATTGGATGTAGGGCTAGAAGATATTCTGGGTAAGTTTGTAGATGATACTAAATTGAGAGGAGTTGTTGGTTCCATCAACAAGTTCCATCAACAAGGGTAGAGAGGCCTTGCAGAGACATCTTGACAAATTAGAGGGATGCCAATAACCAACAATAAGAAGTTTCACAAGAGCAAGTGCCAAATTCTGCACCTGTACAGAATGGGGGTCAAGATCCCTGTGGAAAGGGATCTCGAAGTTCTGGTGACCAGCAATGGGGTCCAAGGGAATGGCATGAAGCACTGTCAGGGAAGGTTCAGGTTGAGTATCAGGAAAAGGTTCTTCATGAGGAACGTAGATGGGCACTGTAATAGACTCCCTACTGAAGTGATCACGGCACTGAGCCTTCTGGAGTTCAAGAAGTGTTTGGACAACACTCTCATAAATATGGTTTGATTTTTGGATAATTCTGTGTGGAGCTAGGAGTTAGACTTTATGATCCTTGTGGGTCCCTTCCAATTCAGGATATTCTATGATTCTATGATTCTAAGTGAATATATCACACAACATGCAAGACAATTGAATAGAACAGAAAATGTCAGCCCAGCTTTAACAGAATGCATAATTAAGTACTTTCTTCTCTGTTTTCCTTCCTTTCCTAGCTGTACAAATAAAAAGGATTGGAAGAAGGAATTTTGTCCTAGTTTTTCTGTGTTATCAAAGTAGGGAGGAAAAGAAGAGAAATATAATCTCCTATGGCAGGCATATGAGATAGCAACAAAAGTGAAGAGGTCTAATTCTGATTTGGATTGTGTACTGGCTTGAAAGAATTTTGGTCCTCATCCTGACTCATTTTTTGGAACCAAGAGTATTATCCCCAGTTGTGTAATAGAAACAATTTGTTCCAGGGTCCTTAGCCAGTACTGTTCCAGAAACAAGACAAACTACAAAGCAATTCTCCCAGCACATTTGTCAAAACAATGTGATACATGCCCAAGTGTACTAGTAGCAGCAAAGCACTGATGATATTTCTAAAGCACCACTTAATTAAGTTGTTGCTCATGCAGTAAATACAACATCAGACTCCCAGGCCTGTCCTACTGTGGTGAGGGACACTAAAGGTACATAGCAAACACTGGAAAAAGGACATGCTTCAGGCATAATGAAGAAACCTGAAAAAATAAAATAAAATCCCAGGCAAATAATGAAACAAAAGGAACTTATGACATATAACTCTCTGAAATGCACTGGATCAAAAGTTATTTTTCTTTCATTTTATGTAACTGAAATTTCCAATGAAATTTTCTGCAGTAAAAGTGCAGTATTAATAATTATATACCAAGAAAAAGATTATAAAAATAAGTAAATAAGAAAGTAAATGAAGCTAAACTATACAAAAAAAAAAAAAAGAAAGTATTTTTCTTCTAATTGTTATTTTTTTCCAAATATCTTTCATTTCCTCATATAAGAAACAGTCAAATTGTATTTACAAACAACTAATTGCCTCTTGCCGAGGCGATCGGCTCCGGGGCAAACGCATTATGCAGTGGAGCGGGGAATCGGGACAGGCAGGGCTTTTTTTCAACATCGAGGCCGCTCGACGGAGCTGCCAGGACCCGGCAGCCCCCGCGAGGGAGGCTGATGAGGCGTAGGCGAAGCCAACAGCGCCCCCTCCCCGGCCGTTCAAAAGCAGCCCCTAGGGAGCGCGAGCGACCAGGAGCGCAGCGAACAGGGTTGGCAAACAGGACGTGGCGCGTCAGAAGGGTGGGGCGCGGTAGTTCGTGCAGGCAGGGTGAGCAGGGAGGGCAGAGAGGGCAGAGTTTCCCCCCCCCATAAGAACAACATCTTTAACGGCTGTCGAACGCTAGCTAGGCTGCGATGGTCTTCACCAGGCAGGGCGCTCTCTCTAGAAAGTCTGTGGCCACCCAGACTGACCGCCTGCTCAACAATGCGGCAGTTCAGGTCTCTGGGTGCAGGGACTGTCTAAGACTGTTGCTGCCATCTGAGGGAGGCAGAGACACGGTGTGTGTGAGGTGCGAGCAGGTGGATGACCTGGTCCACCTGGTGGCAGAACTCAAAGAGGAGGTGGAGAGGTTGAGGGCTATTAGGGAGTGTGAGTGGGAGATAGACTGGTGGAGTGACTCCCTGCAGGGCCTGAAGGAGAGGTACCGGGGTGAGACACCCCTAATGGGGATGTACCCCCTGCCCTGTCACTGTCAGGCAGAGGGAGGCAACCTAGGAGTTGAGGAGAGATGGAGACAGGTCCCTGCTCGACCTTGCAGGCAATGCCCCCCCCTACCGGCCCCACCTTCCCAGGTGCCATTACGTAACAGATTTGAGGCCCTGGAGCTTGACAGACCGGTGGGTGAGGACGAGGTAGAAAGTCTACCCAGGAGGATGCCTAGGGCGAGGAAGCCGACTCCACGCCTCAAGACTGCCTCCACCAAGAAAGACAGAAGGGTGATCGTAGTAGGCGACTCCCTTCTCAGGGGAACAGAGGGCCCTATTTGTCGACCTGACCCTACCCATAGGGAAGCCTGCTGCCTCCCTGGGGCCAGGGTCAGGGATGTTGCCAGGAAGCTTCCCAACCTGGTTCTCCCCTCTGACTACTACCCTCTTTTGATAGTCCAGGCTGGCAGTGATGATATTGATGAGAGAAGCCTGAAGGCTATCAAACGGGACTTTAGGGGACTGGGACGGTTAGTGGATGGAGCGGGAGTACAGGTGGTGTTTTCATCTATCCCTGCAGTAGCAGGGAGGGGTACCGAGAGGACACGGAAAGCCCACCTGATTAGCACGTGGCTCAGAGGCTGGTGCCAACACAGAAATTTTGGATTTTTTGACCATGGGGCGCTTTACTCGGCACCCGGCCTGATGGCCGCAGACGGGTCCCTATCTCTAAGGGGAAAACGGATCCTAGCCCAGGAGGTAGCAGGGCTCGTTGAGAGGGCTTTAAACTAGGAAAGAAGGGGGATGGGGCTGAAATTAGGCTTGTTAGAGCTGTGCCGGGGGAACAATGGCAGAGCCGGGGAAGAAGGCAATGGCCCGACTGAAGTGCATCTACACTAATGCATGCAGCATGGGTAACAAACAAGAGGAGCTGGAAGCCATCATGCAGCGGGATGGCTATGACTTGGTTGCCATCACGGAAACGTGGTGGGACCACTCTCATGACTGGAGTGCTGCAATGTCTGGCTATAGGCTCTTCAGAAGGGACAGGCAGCACAGAAGAGGTGGTGGTGTGGCTCTCTATATTAGAGAGTGTTTAGATGTTGAGGAACTTGAGGCTGGGAATGATAAGGTTGAGTCCCTATGGGTTAGGATCAGAGGGAAGGCCGACAAGGCAAGCATCCTGGTGGGGGTCTCTTATAAACCGCCGAACCAGGATGAGGAGACGGATGAGGAGTTCTACAGGCAGCTGGCAGAAGCCGCAAAATCGTCAGCGCTTGTTCTCATGGGGGACTTCAACTTCGCAGACATATCCTGGAAGCACAACACAGCCCAGAGAAAGCAGTCTAGGAGGTTTCTGGAGAGCGTGGAAGATAGCTTCCTGATGCAGCTGGTTAGAGAGCCTACCAGGGGAGGTGCCCCGCTAGACCTTCTGTTCACAAACAGTGACGGACTGGTGGGAGATGTGGTGGTCGAGAGCTGTCTTGGGAAGAGTGACCACGAAATGGTAGAGTTCTCTATTCTTGGCGAAGTCAGGAAGGGGACCAGTAAAACTGCTGTCTTGGACTTCCGGAGGGCTGACTTTGAGCTGTTCAGGACACTGGTTGGCAGAGTCCCTTGGGAGGTGGTTCTGAAGGGCAGAGGAGTCCAGGAAGGCTGGGCACTCCTTAAGAAGGAAATCTTAATGGTTCAGGAGCGGTCTGTCTCCACGTGCCCAAAGATGAACTGACGCGGAACTAGACCGGCCTGGCTGAGCAGAGAGTTGTGGCTCGAGCTTAGGAGAAAAAGGAGGGTTTATAATCTTTGGAAAAGAGGGCGGGCTACTCAGGAGGACTATAAGGATGTTGCGAGGCTGTGCAGGGACAAAATTAGAAAGGCCAAAGCTCATCTGGAGCTCAGTCTGGCTACTGCCGTTAAAGAAAACAAAAAACGTTTTTACAAATACATCAACACAAAAAGGAGGACTAAGGAGAATCTCCATCCTCTACTGGATGCAGGGGGGAAACTTAGTTACAAGGGATGAGGAAAAAGCTGAGGTGCTCAATGCTTTCTTTGCCTCAGTCTTTAGCGGCAAGAACGGTTGTTCTCTGGATACCCAGTACCCTGAGCTGGTGGAAGGGGATGGGGAGCAGGATGTGGCCCTCGCAATCCTTGAGGAAATGGTTGGCGACCTGCTACAGCACTTGAATGTATGCAAGTCAATGGGGCCGGATGGGATCCACCCGAGGGTACTGAGAGAACTGGCGGGGGAGCTGGCCAAGCCGCTTTCCATTATTTATCAGCAGTCCTGGCTATCAGGGGAGGTCCCAGTTGACTGGCAGCTAGCAAACGTGACGCCCATCTACAAGAAGGACCAGACGGTAGACCCGGGGAACTATAGGCCTGTTAGCTTGACCTCAGTGCCAGGGAAGCTCATGGAGCAGATTATCTTGAGTGTCATCACACGGCACTTGCAGGGCAACCAGGTGATCAGGCCCAGTCAGCATGGGTTTATGAAAGGTAGGTCCTGCTTGATGAACCTGATCTCCTTCTATGACCAAGTGACATGCTTGGTGGATGAGGGGAAGGCTGTGGATGTGATCTACCTTGACTTCAGTAAGGCTTTTGACACCGTTTCCCACATTCTCCTCAAGAAACTGGCTGCTCGTGGCTTGGACTGGCGTACGCTTTGTTGGGTTAGAAACTGGCTGGATGGCCAGGCCCAAAGAGTTGTGGTGAATGGAGCCAAATCCAGTTGGAGGTCGGTTACTAGTGGAGTCCCCCAGGGCTCAGTGCTGGGGCAGGTCCTCTTTAATATCTTTATCGATGACCTGGATGAGGGGATCGAGTGCACCCTCAGTAAGTTTGCAGATGACACCAAGTTAGGTGCGTGTGTCGATCTGCTCGAGGGAAGGAAGGCTCTGCAGGAGGATCTGGATAGGCTGGACCGATGGGCTGAGGTCAACTGCATGAAGTTCAACAAGGCCAAGTGCCGGGTCCTGCACATGGGGCGTAACAACCCCAAGCAGCGCTACAGGCTGGGAGATGAGTGGTTGGAAAGCTGCCTGGCAGAGAAGGACCTGGGAGTACTGGTTGATAGTCGGCTGAATATGAGCCAGCAGTGTGCTCAGGTGGCCAAGAAGGCCAACAGCATCCTGGCTTGCATAAGAAGCAGTGTGGTCAGCAGGTCTAAGGAGGTGATTGTCCCCCTGTACTCGGCTCTGGTGAGGCCGCACCTCGAGTACTGTGTTCAGTTTTGGGCCCCTCGCTACAAGAAGGACATGGAGATGCTCGAGAGAGTCCAGAGAAGGGCAACGAAGCTGGTGAGGGGTCTGGAGAACAAGTCTTATGAGGAGCGGCTGAGGGAGCTGGGGTTGCTTAGTCTGGAGAAGAGGAGGCTCAGGGGAGACCTCATCGCTCTCTATAGGTACCTTAAAGGAGGCTGTAGAGAGGTGGGGGTTGGTCTATTCTCCCACGTGCCTGGTGACAGGACGAGGGGGAATAGGGCTAAAGTTGCGCCAGGGGAGGTTTAGGTTGGATGTTAGGAAGAACTTCTTTACTGAAAGGGTTGTTAGGCATTGGAATGGGCTGCCCAGGGAGGTGGTTGAGTCACCATCCCTGGAGGTCTTTAAAAGACGTTTAGATGTAGCCCTTAGTGATATGGTTTAGTGTAGGACTTGTTAGTGTTAAGACAGAGGTTGGACTAGATGATCTTGGAGGTCTCTTCCAACCTAGACGATTCCGTGATTCTGTGATAATGCAATCAGGGAGATCTGAATAGTAACGTGTTATTTATTTCTTTGTTTTGATAGACCTACTCAAAGAGATAAGGCATTCCAGATTTGGATTTACTGCCCTTTGAAACCTCTGAATCATAAATATACAGATATGAGAGAGATGGGGAAAAATAATTCATTTATGTTATTACCATTTTACGGTATTACCATTTAATTTTTTGCTGTGTGAGTTGTGGTGCAAAATAACAATTAATTAAAATATTAATAAGGACCGTACTCGAGGCTATATTGCTCTTTGAACGACTAATAATGGTTCAGTGGAAGAAAAAGTCCAGGTTCAGTGGAGGAAAATGTCCACTGTATTTGTTGTATTTCTCAGCTGCCAAGCTTATCTGAGTATAAAAAATGCAGTGGTTCTTTTTCTGCAGCACTTTAGCAGGTAAAGGTTTGTCTCACTGTTCCACAACAGTGGTGATACAAATTGACACATTCATAGTCATGTCATTTAGACAGAAAATTCAGCATAGGTATGCATGTCTATGTCTGTCTCCTCTTGGTTTCATATGTAGAGAGGTTGTAGAAGACTATATGCCATTAGTTTGGGGTTCTTCCTTTCAATTATCTGAAACAAAATGAAAATCAGAACAAATGGCTTTAGAAGTCAGTTTTAGAAGTCAGATATCCTTTTAAATATCTTTCCTGATAGTTTAAAGTATTTGATGGCATATAAGTACACCAGTTAATAATTCTGTGTTTTGTGTCCTTTATCCTCCATTGTGATAGAGGTGTTTTTTGGTCAACGAACAGCATAAACATTTCACTTATCAAGTAATATTTTAGTAATTCTACATTCCAGTTTGATATCTTACATTTTTAATGACAGTGTATTTTAAATCTGGGTATCATTTTAGCCATAGGTATAGTTTTTCTTTGTCCACTGCTTGAAATCACATCAATTTGTTTCCTCCCATATCATCATCAAATTGTGAATTAAAATGTCTTCAGAAACCTGGATTCTGCAGGACTGAGAAAGGCCAGAAGAGTCACTGTATATAAAAGGACAATTTTTTCATGGATGAAGATGGTTATGAGAAGAGAAAATAATGATAATAATGATAATAATGATAATGATAATGATAATAATAATAATAATAATAATAATAATAATAATAATAATAATAATAATAATAAAGTAATAATAGTAATAAAAAAGTGGTGTTAATAGGGGGAAAGCCCTGCTAAGGAACTTCTGACAATCTATCCTTCCTGAAGAGTGGCCGACTTTGTAATTGCTACTAGGGAATGACGGTGGAACTGAACTGACAGTAGAAGTGGGAAAGAGTAGACATAGTAGAAATAGATGGCCTCAAGTGAAGGATGAGAAAGGAGAGGGAAGAAAGCATACAGAAGCTGAGACCCATATGTTTGGTGTTTGTTTTTGCTTTTGTTTGTTTTCCATAAGAGTACTGAACATTGATGTAGTTAAACACAGCTAAATATGCACTTTGTACTTTCCTAATGTTATTTTTACCTGTACAAGTATTTTTATTTTCTGTGTATGTGTGTATATATATACATATATTTTCCCAGAAATGTTGCATTTTTACTAATAGATTTTGTAGTTTCAGAAAGGTCTCTGTGGCGCAATGGGTTAGCGCATTCGGCTGTTAACCGAAAGGTTGGTGGTTCAAGCCCACCCAGGGACGTAGGTGTTTGTGTAAGGTTGGTGCTCTTTTGAGGTCCCTTAACAATCTGTGTTATTCTATGGTATCTGCTTAGATAATCTCTTTCTTCTGATTTATAGAAAAAATTGACATGTGCAATGTTTCAAGAAATATTGAGTGTTACATACCGTATTTCTAAAATACTGAATGCAATCTGGCAAGTATAAATATTATAGCAGGTTCATCTTATAGTTTAAATTTATGTTATTTCATTGTATTGCTTAAACAAGTGCATCCATGAACCCAGTGATTAACAAAAAGAAGTATCCTATGCATCTGAAGCACGGATCAAAGCATTTCCCCACACTGATACATTTATGGTACATTCAAGGTCTTGTTAAGAGCGAAAATTGAACATATATACGGATTAATTGTGGGCCTTATCAAAATCTTACTGATGCAACCAAAGTACAGCAAATGGTTACCAGGGTCACAAAATAATACTCTTAAACTTCTTACAGAAGAAAACTTTTATCTACTCCTTTTCTCTGTTGTTATGCTCACGATTCCAGTGTCCCGAGTCCTAAGGCTGACACTTCTTCTGTTGGAGAGGTGATAGGTATCACAAATAGTACAGGCATCCAGAGCTCTCGATGGGAGATTAATGCTGCTGAGGGATGGGGGTCACTGCTTCCTCAGTGATGCGTCTGCTTATTGCCATCCTTATATCTTTTCTGTTGCCATCTGCCTCCTGCTCATGGTATCCCAGAAGACTGAAAGTTGCCCAGCAGAGCCATTAACCTCGGCTAACACATTGCTGTGTGTTGAATGCAGTAGCCCCTCACAGCTAGGAAAAGCTCAGAGAAGCCCTGACACCCTGCAGTGTCACACAAATATAAAGCCTATGGCCTTCTACTGGTAAAGGCAAACATCACATTTACCGAACTACATTCAGGTCTCCATCTCTTTCCCTTTTTCTCTCCTTCCCTCTCTTCCTCTCTTTCGCTTGCTGTCTCCTTCACTCTTCCTTCTTCCCTCTTTCCCCTCTCCTCCATCTCCGTCTCCTACTCCTTCTTCTTTCTTTCTCTTTGACACCTTTCTTCTTGTTGTGGTTGTGGTGGTGGGTTTTCTTCCTCTTCCTCTTCCTCTTCCTCTTCCTCTTCCTCTTCCTCTTCCTCTTCCTCTTCCTCTTCCTCTTCCTCTTCCTCTTCCTCTTCCTCTTCCTCGTCCTCTTCCTCTTCCTCGTCCTCGTCCTCGTCCTCGTCCTCGTCCTCTTCCTCTTCCTCTTCCTCTTCCTCTTCCTCCTCCTCCTCCTCCTCCTCCTCCTCCTCCTCCTCCTCCTCCTCCTCCTCCTCCTCCTCCTCCTCCTCCTCCTCCTCCTCCTCCTCCTCCTTCTTCCTCTTCTTCCTCTTCTTCTTCTTCTTCCTCTTCTTCCTCTTCTTCCTCTTCTTCTTCCTCTTCTTCTTTCTTCTTCCTTTTACTCCTATTCTTCCTCTTCATCCCATACTGATTTGGGCAACCTGGTCTAGTGGAAGGTATTCCTGCCCATGGCAGGGAGGTTGGATTTAGATGACCTTTAAGGTCCCTTCCGATCCAAACCATTCTATGAATCTATGGTTTTGTAATTCTCTGTTGTCGAGTAGGAATTTATCTTAACATACAGCCTTTCTAGAAATTGTGGTTATAGATAGCACTTCCAATATCTCCTCTCTTCTAGAGAATCTATTTTCCTAATTATCTTTGAAACTGCTACCATCCTACTAAATATGGTTGAAAACAGACTTTTAGGTTAAGAGCTCAGTGGAGAGGGACAGACAGACAGGTGGATGTGTAAGCACATCTGTACATAAATTACACACGCTGCATTATGATTTGGTAAGTCTCAGTATCCTAGAGACCCATCTGAGGGAAAAAAAATCTGATACAGTGATCTTTAATAAATGCTAAGAGACAACTCATTTACTTACACCTTGTACAGCATTTTTTATATTAAACATTTAAACAATTAAACTTTGTTAAAAATACTCTTGAAGGTTTAAATTTTGAAAGTTTACATTTAAATTAAGGTGCCTATTAAAGCACATATGTTTTGTGTGTGTGCGGTTTTTTTAATTATTATTATTATTATTATCATTATTATTTTTTAATATATATGTACCATGTCTCACCATAAAGGATTATCTTGGAAAAGCCTTGTCTTATAAATAGCATCATCCTAAATCTACCAGTCTTTGTAATATCTTTAACAAGATTGATATATGAAATCATAATTAATGGCATTACCGAGCACGATGTACCAACTTTTATAACCATACTGTTATATACATTATACTTGGCTATTTGTAGTCATTTTTAGTATGCTTACTAGTCTTATGCTTTTGATGACTAATTTAATCTCTCAACATTGAAATCTTAGGCCACTTTACTCTCTGAGGAACTGCAGTGACTTTTCATCTGATATATTGTATAGTAGCTCCAGATGAAAAGGCAACGTTGCACTTACACTCCTTTATATCACCTGTCTTCTGTAGAAAGTCTGGAACTCCTTCATGGAGATCTCTGCAGGATGATTTCAGACTTCCCTTTGAGGAATTTCAAAGGCATTTTTCTTCAAATAGAGTATTTCACTATTCTTGTGACACTTTCTCTATGAGAGCAATACGACACAGTGACACATAACAAAAGACATTTAAGACTTACACATGATGTACTATATTGCTACTACAAAGTTTAATCCTTTTGTATTTTCCAACACTTAAAATATTTGTCTAAAGTCGCTTCTTTTTTCTTTTTACCCAATGCTTCCAAATAAATCTTTGAGTTCTTGATTAGTTTGAAATTGATCTTAATGTACTCTTTAGATACTGAAAATGAAAATTCATGTTTTTTATTTGTGCCAGGCTTTCATTCAGTAATGCAGATTATAACTACTTCTTCTCCAAATATTTACATCTACTATTTGATAAGGACACTGGTACCTGACTAGACAAATTCTTAAGATCAAGCCTCCAAATGCTCTGCATCAAATTGAACCTACTTTTTTTAGCAATATCTTTAAAGATTTTATTGATTAAATTACAGAATCACGGAATGGACATGGTTGGAACGGACCTCTGACATCTAGTCCAACCCCCCTGCTGAGCAGGATCACCTGGAACACGTTGCACAGGATGGATCCAAGTGAGTTCTGAATACCTCCAGAGAAGGAGACTCCACAACCTCTCTGGGCAACCTGTTCCAGTGCTCTGTCACCCTCACAGTAAAGAAGTGCCCGCTCATATTAAGCAGGAGCCTCCTGTGCTTCAGTTTGTGTCCATTGCCTCTCACCTGTTGCCAAACACAGCTGAAAAGAGACTAGCTCTATCCTCTCGACACCCTCCCCTCAGATATTTATATACATCGATGAGGTCTCCCCTCAGTCTTTTCTTTTCTGGACTAAACAGTTCCAGTTCTTTCAGCCTGTTCTTGTACAACATTTGCTCCCGTGCTCTAGTCATCTTTGTAGCCTTCCTGTGAATTCGTTCCAGTAGTTCTATGTCCCTCTTGTAATGGGGAGCCTAGAACTGGACACAATACTCCAGGTGAGGCCTCACCAGGGATGAGTAGAAGAGGAGGATCACCTCCCTTGACCTGCTGGCAACACTCTTCCGAATGCAGCCCAGGATTCCGTTGCCCTTCTTGGCCACAAGGGTACATTGCTGACTCCTCGTAGGCCTGCTGTCCACTAGGACTCCCAGGTTCCTCTCTGCAGAGCTGCATTCCAGCAGGTTACCCCCCAGAAATCACTACCTGTTTCAGCTATATTTACAAAAGAAAATGCTTCTCAGTAAATATATTTCCATTACTAATAAAAGGCTTGTACTGACTTTTCAGTCTCCGGGATGGTGAGAGCTTGGCTGAGCTGGTCTGGGCTGAGCTAGTTTTAGCTTGTTATATCAATTCCCTAGTGGTTAAGTAACATCTGGCTCCCTTTCCATTAGCAATATAGGCATAGTTAGTTGTTTAGGCCACAAATTGCTGAGAGAGAGGCTACAAATTGCTGACATGCATGGAAAATAATATCTGAACCTCTACAGACAGTGACGGGATCAAACTAAGATCCTGTTCACCTCAGAATCAAGGAAGTAACATTCTGCATTGTTAAATGAGGATGGTAAAGGTGAAGTGACTCAAAATGTAATATGATGAAATCAGACTCAAGTGACAAAACAGGTATAAAAGTGAGTAGTCTTTCAGTTAGAGGAAAGGATTCCATTCAAGACTTGAAATAGATCTCTATGATTGCTAGTCTTGTAATTTTTCTTATTATAGGAAATATTCAGACAATATGATGATAAACTTAAAAAAAAAAAAATATTTTTCCAAGTACCCATATAACTTTTTGTTTGTTTGTTTGTTTTTTAATAACTATAAAATGATGGAGTGGAATTCTGAATTGGCATATGGTTCACCTACAAATTTTAAGTAAGTTATACAACTTCAACGACAGTGATATGAAACTTGATCAAGTCAGGCTTGGAAATAAAGGTATATATTTTTCCAAGGTAGAACATGCTTTACTGAACATTTTTCAGTAAAATAAATATAATAAAATAATTCTCTAGTAAATTCTCTAGTAAATTCTCTAGTAAAATAGAGTTAAAAGATTCTTCAGATTTAAAAGAGACTTCAGAGTGTCAGTCTTCAGAGAATTATATAAATTATCTAAAATATGTAGGGGCCACTCTTCATTACAGTTCCAGATTGAAGCATTGCTGGCTTCTTTTTCAGTATCTCAGTGTCTAGTGCAGAGTGCTATGGAAATCTTCCTTTCAGAGTTTTAATTAGCTTACCTGTTTTCTAGATATCATTTGAAGAGTTCTTCTTGTCCAGAAAAGGCAAAAGAAGCTATTTTGAACAAAAGTTTCAATTATCACAGAGCGCTGACAGAAACATGCAAAATAGTGTAGTGAAAAAACCTTTGACTCTCATCTCTGTCTTCTTGAAACGAACAAGAACTCATTACTGGAACTTTCCACATTGTGCTGTAAAAGTGTTGCTCCAATACAATATATTGAGGTTCAATATCACTTTAATCCTGAACAGAGAAAAAGATACATGAAAATTTAATTTCATAAGCTTTTGTTGTACTCAGTGTAACCATGCTATATTGCAATGTTTTTGTGACATACAGTAAAAAAAATGTGTATGTTTTAAAAAGGAGAGTATGTTATTATGATTTTGCTGAAGGGATGGAAATATTTTTCATAGATATGGCCAAAATACCATAGCCAAATGGTGCATGCTTTACTACAGCCAGTGTCATTACCAAATTCTTGTTTAAAAGCCCTGGGAATTTTAAACAAACGTGGTTACAAAACAAAACTGAGCTGAAGTCAGGCATGTCAAAAGATGGGTCAATAAGATGTTAGAATCCAGTTTATGTTTAAATTAGAACTTGGATTCAAGGCCAGATCAAGGATAGAATTTAGATGTGCCAGGGTTTTCGAAACAGCTGTCACAACAGCTTAACCACAGTGTCTAGAATCTTAAAAAGATCTTCTAATGTCCTGAAGCTATCCTGGATTAAAATGTTATTATTGTGGGTATTTGTAGTTTGTTTTTTACCTTTCCAAATACAGAAGCTGAAAAGTCAGCTTTGGATTAATCCCAAATAATAAAACTGTGGAAGAGCTTCAGCTAAAGAAATCAAATAGGAATTTTATTTTGTATGTTTCATTTCAAGTATTGTTTTCAAAATTTTTGTTTCAGCTATGTCTCTTAGTAATTTAACTAAGTAATATTAATCCTTTTATATCTGACCTACAAAATGTTGTTTTTTAATGCATTTTCCTCAGAAAGAGCAACTCCAGAAAACTAATCTCTATTTTATGAGTTTAAAGTCTTGTGCTTGTTCCAAAACTTGTTAAATATGGAATTGATCTTGTATATCTATATATTACTAGGGCTGATCAAAATACGTGAAATACACATTTAAATATACATATGTACTTAAACTACAGCTACATTAGTTTGCTCAATTGAAATGTTGATATAACTAGTCACTGCACTGAAATAAATAAATACATAAATAAAATTAATGAAATCTATGCCACAGAAACTTCAGAAACAAGTTTTTAAGCAGTAAGTTTCTTAGTAGTGTAAGAAGAAATACAGTAATTTTCTGTTCATCTAAGGCTGGTTACCACAGTGCTGTGCAACTTATTCCAGAATCCTTAGTAGGAATTGGTGATTTATCACTCCAAAGTTATCTATTACATAAAGATGGGCACTTCAAGAAGCAGTTCAAAAGTCTTTGCAACTCCAGTCTCTAATAAGAGTCTTTCCTTCTCAGGTATGATATCTGACTGAAATCTCCAAGAAAAATTGCTGACACTATATTGTAGACAAAGATAAGTTATGGTGTTCAATTCAAGAGCAACTGAATGAAATCCCATATCATACAGAAGTTACTAAATATTCTGCTGATCCCTTCTGGGCTGGTAATCAGTGAATGGTGAACATTCTCTAATGTTTGGATTTCTCTCTCCATTACAAAACCACACTCTATAAAGATCCTGAAAAAACATTGGTAACATAATAAATGCCTTCCTATTTTTAAGAAAGCCTTTAGAACTTATATTTTTCCTTAAGAAAAGTAAAGTTTTTAAGTAAAGTAAGCTATAAAAACAACTAAGAATATTTTTATTACTCTTGATCTATTCTTATTACTCTTGATCTAGGCTATTTTAATAGATTTTGAACAATTTTTGTTTGTTTGTTCTTTCTTCCCAATAACATATTTTATCCATTCCCACAAGAAAGTTTCTGTAAGTGTGTAAGACTCTCACCTTTTTAATGCTTCTGGAATTTGAAGTGTGATCTTTACAAAAGGAAAATGAATATTAGAATATGATCAATTATATTGCATTCTTTAGAAGACAAATTTGGACAAACAGCGATTTGACTTGTGTAATAATAAAAAATAGATATAGAATTAAGACATGGTATTCAGATCCCAAAATTCAGTTAGCAAAGGTCACTAACCTGGAAATTATATCTGGGAGCTGTAAAGTTTCAAATGTGTATAAAATTTTCTTATTCTGCGGCAGTTGGTGGGCATTTCCAATACATAGTTCATTGTGATCTTTGTTATTTATACTTTGTTGTATCCAAGTTTCCCAGCAATGTGAGAAGAAGAGAACAAGCTGATTGTAAAAATGCAGTATGTAGATAATTCTGCTATGTACCTACTTAAATGTAATGGCTGTTGATTTCCTATATGAGACTCTGCTTTCTTCATAATACATGTGAGTTAGCATGTCAATTCTGTAGCAATTTAAAGTCCTGAGCCAAAACTACAGACCATCCTGAATAGATTGTTGGCTCAATACATTGTCAAAACTGTACTTAGGGCAAGAAAATTTGGCTGATTGGGACCTTATTTCTACAACCCCAGGAGTCCAAGACAAGCAGAAAGTCATTTTTAACTATAACAGTTCTCTATTAACATATTCAGCAAAGCCAATAAGTCAAATCCTCAGTACCTAAAGAAATAAAAACTGAATGCTACTGTGGTTATTTTATTTATTTACTTATTTATTTTTTTTTCCTTCCTTTATTTATGGAAGAAACTGAGCAGTAAAGACAAATTTCTCGGCTTCCAGCAAAGCATTTTATTCCACTAAATAAATGTTGTGTTTAAACCTGGTAGGCAGCTATGCATCACACAGCCATTTGCACACATAGAGCTCCTCCACCCTGCCACCTGCACTGCCCAAGCAAACAGTGAGATGGGTGAAAGAATCAAAAAAAAAAAAAAGTGAAATATCTTTGAAATTCCTCAAAGGGAAGTCTGAAATCATCCTGCAGAGATCTCCATGAAGGAGTTCCAGACTTTCTACAGAAGATAGGTGATATAAAGGAGTGTAAGTGCAACGTTGCCTTTTCATCTGGAGCTGCTATACAATATATCAGATGAAAAGTCACTGCAGTTCCTCAGAGAGTAAAGTGGCCTAAGATTTCAATGTTGAGAGATTAAATTAGTCATCAAAAGCATAAGACTAGTAAGCATACTAAAAATGACTACAAATAGCCAAGTATAATGTATATAACAGTATGGTTATAAAAGTTGGTACATCGTGCTCGGTAATGCCATTAATTATGATTTCATATATCAATCTTGTTAAAGATATTACAAAGACTGGTAGATTTAGGATGATGCTATTTATAAGACAAGGCTTTTCCAAGATAATCCTTTATGGTGAGACATGGTACATATATATTAAAAAATAATAATGATAATAATAATAATAATAATTAAAAAAACCGCACACACACAAAACATATGTGCTTTAATAGGCACCTTAATTTAAATGTAAACTTTCAAAATTTAAACCTTCAAGAGTATTTTTAACAAAGTTTAATTGTTTAAATGTTTAATATAAAAAATGCTGTACAAGGTGTAAGTAAATGAGTTATCTCTTAGCATTTATTAAAGATCACTGTATCAGATTTTTTTTCCCTCAGATGGGTCTCTAGGATACTGAGACTTACCAAATCATAATGCAGCGTGTGTAATTTATGTACAGATGTGCTTACACATCCACCTGTCTGTCTGTCCCTCTCCACTGAGCTCTTAACCTAAAAGTCTGTTTTCAACCATATTTAGTAGGATGGTAGCAGTTTCAAAGATAATTAGGAAAATAGATTCTCTAGAAGAGAGGAGATATTGGAAGTGCTATCTATAACCACAATTTCTAGAAAGGCTGTATGTTAAGATAAATTCCTACTCGACAACAGAGAATTACAAAACCATAGATTCATAGAATGGTTTGGATCGGAAGGGACCTTAAAGGTCATCTAAATCCAACCTCCCTGCCATGGGCAGGAATACCTTCCACTAGACCAGGTTGCCCAAATCAGTATGGGATGAAGAGGAAGAATAGGAGTAAAAGGAAGAAGAAAGAAGAGGAGGAAGAAGAAGAGGAAGAAGAAGAAGAAGAGGAAGAAGAAGAAGAAGAGGAGGAGGAGGAGGAGGAGGAGGAGGAGGAGGAGGAGGAGGAGGAGGAGGAGGAGGAAGAGGAAGAATAGGAATAGGAAGAGGAAGAGGAAGAGGAAGAGGAAGAGGAAGAGGAAGAGGAAGAGGAAGAGGAAGAGGAAGAGGAAGAGGAGGAGGAAGAGGAAGAGGAGGAGGAAGAGGAAGAGGAAGAGGAAGAGGAAGAGGAAGAGGAAGAGGAAGAGGAAGAGGAAGAGGAAGAGGAAGAGGAAGAGGAAGAGGAAGAGGAAGAGGAAGAGGAAGAGGAAGAGGAAGAGGAAGAGGAAGAGGAAGAGGAAGAGGAAGAAAACCCACCACCACAACCACAACAAGAAGAAAGGTGTCAAAGAGAAAGAAAGAAGAAGGAGTAGGAGAAGGAGATGGAGGAGAGGGGAAAGAGGGAAGAAGGAAGAGTGAAGGAGACAGCAAGCGAAAGAGAGGAAGAGAGGGAAGGAGAGAAAAAGGGAAAGAGATGGAGACCTGAATGTAGTTCGGTAAATGTGATGTTTGCCTTTACCAGTAGAAGGCCATAGGCTTTATATTTGTGTGACACTGCAGGGTGTCAGGGCTTCTCTGAGCTTTTCCTAGCTGTGAGGGGCTACTGCATTCAACACACAGCAATGTGTTAGCCGAGGTTAATGGCTCTGCTGGGCAACTTTCAGTCTTCTGGGATACCATGAGCAGGAGGCAGATGGCAACAGAAAAGATATAAGGATGGCAATAAGCAGACGCATCACTGAGGAAGCAGTGACCCCCATCCCTCAGCAGCATTAATCTCCCATCGAGAGCTCTGGATGCCTTTACTATTTGTGATACCTATCACCTCTCCAACAGAAGAAGCGTCAGCCTTAGGACTCGGGACACTGGAATCATGAGCATAACAACAGAGAAAAGGAGTAGATAAAAGTTTTCTTCTGTAAGAAGTTTAAGAGTATTATTTTGTGACCCTGGTAACCATTTGCTGTACTTTGGTTGCATCAGTAAGATTTTGATAAGGCCCACAATTAATCCGTATATATGTTCAATTTTCGCTCTTAACAAGACCTTGAATGTACCATAAATGTATCAGTCTGGGGAAATGCTTTGATCCGTGCTTCAGATGCATAGGATACTTCTTTTTGTTAATCACTGGGTTCATGGATGCACTTGTTTAAGCAATACAATGAAATAACATAAATTTATATAGATGAATCTGGTATAATATTTATACTTGCCAGATTGCATTCAGTATTTTAGAAACACGGTATGTAACACTCAATATTTCTCGAAACATTGCACATGTCATTTTTTTCTATAAATCAGAAGAAAGAGATTAACTAAGCAGATATCATAGAATAACACAGATTGTTAAGGGACCTCAAAAGAGTACCAACCTTACACAAACACCTACGTCCCTGGGTGGGCTTGAACCACCAACCTTTCGGTTAACAGCCAAATGCGCTAACCCATTGCGCCACAGAGATCCTTATTAAGCCAATTTTAGCAATAATTTTTATTTATCTTAATTGGGTATTATGATAACTACTTAAAGCAGTGATGTGATCTATCTCATCATTCTGAAATTTGTCTGATCCACAATGTGAAAAATAGTTTGCTAGAAAAACACAGTTTAAAATCGAATGCATTGAAAAAGTCATATTTTATGCTTACATATTTGGCTATTTGGCTTTTGTTTTTTTAAAACTTTGACCTTGTACTCTAAATTAATTTTAATTCATTTTTTTTGAAGCACACTTTATTTAGATTTTTATACAGCAGTACAGGTACATGGCAAAGGTACAAATTCCAAAGTAAACCTTTGTACGTGTATGAGTTCAAAAAGGATGAGTTCAAAGAGGATATATAGTCTTCAAGTCACACTAAAGGTGTCTCTTAGTACTCCAGTAGCATGATCAACAGTCACCGAGAATTAAGAAAATGAAGAATAATGAAGATGCAGTCTTTCCCTGTAAGGGGAAACAAGCAACAAACTCGTTATAATGCAATGAAAATGAAAAGTAGATAGTTTCTGGGAGGCAAAATGAATCACAGAATGCTTGGTGTTGCTAGAGTATTTTGTACATAGAAGATACATATAGGTATATTTTCTGTACATTTTATGCTATACAGCTCCAGTTCTCTTATGGACTCCAATTCTCTTTCCAACATTCTCTTGATATTTTGCACTTCAAGTGTATTTTTACAATCAAAATAGTCTTCGTAACTTCTGGGATATTCCCAGCACTGTTCTGTACATACACGTATAGTTCTCCGAATTTTTTTTTTTTTGGTCTTATTTTTTCTGCCACTACAGTAAATATCTCAAATGAATAAAAAGTGCATGTATTCTAAGATGAATATTGCAGATGTGGATGACTTATGTAAATTAAATGTTATAGGCATTGACATCATCCATATTAACCGTTCCTTTGGAGTAGTTTCTTTGTAAAATGTCAATTTAGATTAAGAATAATGTATTTTGTACATGGAGCCTTCTGAAAGTAATGCTACATTGCCAGAACACTTTATTTATAATTAATTATGAAAAAGTTATGTAAATTCATAGCAGCTATTCTATTAATGTTTAAGTTAATCTGCATTCATTTTCTTCAAACTATGTAACACATTCTCAAATTAGGTCACAAAGCTTTTTAAATGCCTACTTTAACTCTTTTGTTGGTATTAACATCCTTAAACCCACTACTGAGCTATCATAAGGACTAGTCAGTATCAGTCATAAGGACTAGTCAGTATCTAAAATTCTTCATTAACCAAGTTACTATAGTTCTACTATACCTATATTGTTGACTGCCAAATGTCAGACATGTTCCTTGTCCTTCCACAAGCTAGAGGACTTTAATCAAATCATTGTAATCAGACAATGAAGTAATTTGTGATTTAAATCACATCAGCTCCTAATCCATGTAGTTTAAATTGTGAATCATCCTCACACCATTCAGGTACTCTCTTGAAAAATATTTTGCAATACTAGGTGATGCATGCGTAGTTCAGACTGATTCAAATTATGTTACCACATACAAAGATTTAGAATGCTGGAGCATTATTCTGTTTTAAGATTAAAGGCATCCTTATTTCATGAGGTGCATAAAGAAATGAAAATATTTATCACAGAATCCAAAACAGATAATGTACAGCCAAGTTGCAAAGGTGATAGAAAGAAATTTAAAAATAGGCATAGCTTTCTTAAAGTAAGATACAATCCCAAATCTTTTTCTTCCCTTCGCTGCACACAACTGTAGAATTGTGGATGCTTACCCAAATCAGTTATGCAAGTTCCCCTAGTTGCAATTACAGATTACTGGCAAATCACACTTCCTTCTGAACCGCATTCCTTTTTTGAGGTTCTTCTAATATTTTCCTCTCTTCAAAATTTGTCTTTTGTCTTTGATATCACTTCAGGTTTTGTATTGTCCTAATTTCTAGAAATTCTAAAAGCTCTCCGGCAGACTAACCACCATGTCTTAAACTTAACCAATCTATTAAGAAATCATTATCCATTGAAAAATAAACACTTTCCTCTCTGGAGAAGCAAAGAGCTAATCTTATTATAAAGACTCTCTCTACACAGAATTCTGCAGGAACATGTGAGTTGACAAATATACTTGACTTAAATATGAAAATGGAGTTCATGCTTGCTAATACTAAATCCTGATTGAGTTCAAAGAGAGATGTCTATACTGCATAATAAAAGAAGGTCAGTGACCAGTTCCTTGCTCAGAGCTCATGCAGCAATATCTACTTTTCATCAACAATGCCTAGAGGATATTTTCACTGAACTAAGACAAACCAGATGCATTAGCACCTATATGATTCAGCCTGGGTCTCTTCTGGATTCCATCTGAAGCCCACACATCCTTAAGACATTATTATGTGCATGTTTTTTCATGTAAAATGTTTATGATGATCTGAGAATACTGTTGCAGTTCAAGAGAGTGGTATTTTTATGGTATAAAACTGAAATTAAATGCTACATTCAAAATCTAAAGGAAGTTTTAGAAGACTGTTCTCCACTAAGGAAGCCAAACACTATTCCAATCATATTTCCCCTTGAAATTTTTCCCTTGAAGTTGATATCCCCTGATTGGGGCTTTGGCAGTGCTTCTGAGAGTTCTTGTTGACAAGAGCAAAATTATGCAAGGCAATTAAGTTAACATTGTCTGAGTGCTGTGCTTGAACTTCCACCATGACTTTCTCAAAAGTATATTTGTAGCCAGTAACAGTATATCATTTTTGTTTTATAATGAGTTTGTGGAGATCAAGGAGATCAAGCTCTGTAGGACCTCTTAATTTCATCATATGTTTCTAAGTAGTGATGTGCTGCCTACCTTAGTAGATGAACATGACTCCTTAGAGAGCAACATCTTTAGAACAAATTTATGACAGATGCATTTTCCATGCCACACAACTAAACAAGGAGTTTGTTTGTTTGTTTGTTTTAGATATTGACTATCCTTAGGAATACATAAGTGTTTAAACATTTCACTGTCCAGAGCCATTTATTGGGATTTACAAAGTATTCAGACTCAGTTGGATATGTTAGACATTAAACACTCCACTGAGTGCTCTGTAGCAGACGTTTCTGATCAATTTCTCTTTGAAGTATGACACATTAAAAACATAAATATCAGCTGAGTAGATCTTCTGTGTTTCAGTGCTAATTTCCACCACCACCACCCATTTTAGGCTAGTCTGATAGCCACTGAACTGTAAAATGAAAGTGGGAATCCATCCATGTAATCCTATCTGCACTGGGATATATATGCCTAGCTCTGCCTAACCATCTGAAGGACATCCAAACTACATTAAGAGAGATTAGATATAAACTGTCATCCTTTGGTGGTCAAGCTTAAATATGTGTATGATGTAAAGAGGCAAACAGCTAACTAAGATGCCCTAGATTTCTATTTGAAGGTATACAGAATGCATACATATATCTTGATTAGCTGTACTAAAAATTTAGACACTTTAGTTGGCCTTGATTGTCTTTCTGCCAAATTAGGTGCACTAGATTTTAGTCTTCATATCTTGCTAATACTAAGAAGAAGAGGAGGCTAATGCTGCTTTCTCTTTGGAATCAAAATCTAAAAGTGGTCTGGCTGGCTTTTTGCAAACTGACCCTTAATACTAAACTTAAATCTGATAACCTTATTCACAATCAGCTTTAAATAGCAAACAGTATGAAGAAGCAATTAACATAAATTAAAACGTAAATTTTAAAAACACAGCTCTTAAAAAAAATTCTAATCAGATATCTACTGACTTAAGATCTAATCTTGCTGCCACTGAAGTGAGGTCATATATTATTTTAATTTTGTCTAGCTAGCTTTCCAGTTTCTAGTTCTTATAATGGCATACATCACTGCAGCACCTAAACATCCCACATCCCTGATGAAGTAGTAACTGCTGTAACAACTGGCCAGTTATCATTTTAAAAATATATATATTTTTTGGTTTTATTTTATTTTTCTTCTTCTCTGCTTCTCTTAATGCAATTAAAATTGTTTTGTTTTGTTTTAGAGTTCTGCTGCTGATATCACACAGCCAACTGTTAAAAATGTTTCAGGAAAATGACAAAATGTGATGACCAATCCCTACTATAGAAGCTTATCTTTTATTAGTCACTATTGAAAACAGCTATTAATTCTCAACAAAGCCTCATCTTGCAGTCTTGCATGAAGAGAAAAAGAAAAAGAAAAAGAAAAAGAAAAAGAAAAAGAAAAGAAAAAGAAAAAAAAGAAAAAGAAAAAGAAAAAGAAAAAGAAAAAGAAAAAGAAAAAGAAAAAGAAAAAGAAAAAGAAAAAGAAAAAGAAAAAGAAAAAGAAAAAGAAAAAGAAAAAGAAAAAAAAGAAAAAGAAAAAGAAAAAGAAAAAGAAAAAGAAAAAGAAAAAGAAAAAGAAAAAGAAAAAGAAAAAGAAAAAGAAAAAGAAAAAGAAAAAGAAAAAGAAAAAGAAAAAGAAAAAGAAAAAGAAAAGAAAAAGAAAAAGAAAAAGAAAAAGAAAAAGAAAAAGAAAAAGAAAAAGAAAGAGAAAGAGAAAGAGAAAGAGAAAGAGAAAGAAAAAGAAAAAGAAAGAGAAAAGAAAAAGAAAAAGAAAAAGAAAAAGAAAAAGAAAAAGAAAAAGAAAAAGAAAAAGAAAAAGAAAAAGAAAAAGAAAAAGAAAAAGAAAAAGAAAAAGAAAAAGAAAAAGAAAAAGAAAAAGAAAAAGAAAAAGAAAAAGAAAAAAAAGAAAAAGAAAAAGAAAAAGAAAAAGAAAAAAAAAGAAAAAGAAAAAGAAAAAGAAAAAGAAAAAGAAAAAGAAAAAGAAAAAGAAAAAGAAAAAGAAAAAGAAAAAGAAAAAGAAAAAGAAAAAGAAAAAGAAAAAGAAAAAGAAAAAGAAAAAAAAGAAAGGGGAAGGAATACAAGAAAATACTAGTCCGCTTGAAATCCACACCTTAAATATATTAAAATTTATTTTACGTTTTATTAACTAATTAAATAGGATGCAACTGATGAAAGATAACATCAGAAATACACATCAAAGAAAGCTGGAAGGAATAAGAGAAAAATACAAACAAAGAGATCTTTTAGGTCTGTTTCAAGATATGAAATCAAATAGGCTGTTCAACCACCACAGATACATGAATTTTGTATATATTAATTTAGATCAGTGACACCTTGAATGTCCCATTTATGTACATTTAAATAACCACAACACAATAAAATAACCACAGCACAATATAGATTTTCACAGCTGTTACCAAAGTCAGTTTTAGTCCATTACTTTAATTAATCTATGCTCATTATCAGCACTACAGTCTTTCTGTGAACAGAAAGTCAAAGGAGATGTATCATTAGTGAAGTTTTTAGAGTAATTTTCAGGAAACTGAGACATTAAATATTTCCTACCCTTAGTGAAGTTCTTTGATCTGTAACAATAAAAATGACATCTTTAAATACAACCTTGAAATAAATCTTGAGGACTTGCAAGTCTGGTGTATAACAGAAAACGTCATTCACACTAACCAGCTGCTTTTGCATTTCTTTGTAAATTAAGAGGTGTTATGTTGAGCATATGGCTTTATGATGATCTAAATATTCTTCCAAGATTATGAAAAAATACCTGCTGGTAGAAAACAAATGTGTAATTACAGCAACTTATTAGGGGAAGAAAAAAAAAAGGAAGAAAAAATATCTATACAGATGTTGGTTGATATCAGTGCATTCTGTTGAAGATAGTCTGAACAGCCTACTTGATCTGCAGTTTTCTCATTCTTTCTCTCCCTCTTTCTCTCTCTCTGTATGTTTTATAGATACATAAGATATATAGCATGAAAATATATGCTATATAAAACCCTGTTCTCTTATAGGGAAAATATTTTCTTACAAGGAAAATATATTCTTTACTTGTGTTCTATCAAAAAGTTAAGTACATAACTGAAAACTACATTAAATCTGATTAAAAGTAAAAATGTAAGATATAACCAAGATTAAATTTGTAACATTACATTTGTAACATTAAATATTCAATAATCATAAACACATATATTACATGTCAAAAAAATTAATTTTAGATGTTGCACTTACTACTACCACTACTGCTATTACTTTTTAAACCTATTGGTATCCCCCTCTGAAGCAACAAAGGATGATTATAACCCTCCAGTAACAAAATAGTTCTGAAAAATACATTCTGAAATATTTAAATTATCTGCCAATTAAGAAAGAAAAATGAAAAGCAAAGAAAACAGGAGAACACAAAGAACTACGAAACCCAACAGAACCACATGATGTAACGGGCAGGTATTGCCATATTTTTTGTTAAACATAAAAAAAACAGCAACAACAACAACAACTTTCTTCAGATCATTTACTGAAAAAACATCATATATATTTTTGAGAATAAACGCAATAGGCAGTACTTGATAAAATATATATTTTAGAAAAGTAATGTAATATCCTAAGGTAATTATATGAGTTTGAGTCACAACTTTATAATGTGTCATTTCAGAAGCAAGAAATCTTCACGCATGACTAAATAATAAACTTTGAGCATATTAAATTTTTTTAAAATTATATCATTCCTTTTGTTTTCATTTCTTCTCCAGATGTAAGATGAACTTTATACAGCCTTATATTCAGGTTTTAATTTTCTATATAGTGTTAGCATTATCTCTCAAGGAAGAGATGATCCCAAAACTGAGACAAATAATGAATAAAAATCTCTTTCCTATCTCTCAAAACACATGGTACAATACACTCTTAGGTTTAGCGATGTAGTTTTCACCATCATAATTCCTCATTATTCATGACATTTTGCCCATTATAGCATGAAATTCCTTGGAAGATAGAAATAATCATCAGGAAGTATAGTCTAACTACTTATTGGTTGTCTGAGAAATTGAGTTGTTGTAATGGATGAAGCAACAATTACAGCAATTGGTGATGTCTACTAAAAAAATAAATACAAATTTGAAATTACTATACCAGAAATCTGAAACACCTTCTCTGTCTTCTTTATCTGTCACCCCTAAGCCATAAAGAAAAAAAAAAATGTTTGAAGCAGAAAATAAATAAGTATATAAATAAAAAGTTTAAATACTCAATAAGTAATTATGGAACATTGTTATTGCTGTTATACAGCAATTAGTGATACCATAAGAGCTTAAGAGGTACTATGTGAAAGGAGTATATTAGGAGTAAAAATACATATTTTTACAAGTTTCATTTTAGTCTATTTTTAAACATGTATTGTTATTATTATAGTTCTCAAAATACTTTAATTACATATTACAGAGAACAAAATAGCAATATAACATAAATGTTCCAGTTCCTAAGCATAACAGCAAAGTTTAATTTTCAATTCTAAGGCAACCAAAAAAATTGTTAATTAAAATTCACTTATACATAGCAGGAGAATTTAGACACTTGTTGTTATTCCATAAATGGAAGCTTTGACAAATGTACTAGGGACTTCCAGGACAGCTGGAAAGAAAACACAGACAAGCAGAGCAGTCTAGAAAGTGAAGGCACAGATGAAAAGAAACCAGTTACACAGAAATTAGAAATGAAAGGACAATGAATATAACAGAATTAGATAAGGACAAAGTGCCAGAGTCAAGATATTCATGTGGAAAGATAAAAGATAAAATAAGACATGTTAAATATATACATATATATATATATATATATGTTTGAATTTAACAAATAAGACCTGAGAAGTTGTCCTATAATAAATTTGAAGAGATTCTACTGTAAGAAATTTTTGCCTGATTTCTTCCTTCAGATAAACTACAGTGGGAACTGTATATAGCACATTGACAGGATTTGACCCTTCTTTACCATCTTAGAATGCATAAAAATAAATAGAGGTCAGAATAAAAGAAGATAGAGGATTATGGCCATAATCTATGTCTTTTCGCTCTATTCTCTCTATTGCTATGCCTTCTTCAATCCATTTTGAGCTGTGCAGTTTTTGTTGGATCTGGAAAGGTTACTGAACTCTGTTCCAAAAGCTGAAAAAGAAAGTGAAATTAGTGCTTAAGCACTAATAAAAAGATGTTAAAATAGTTGCAGTTTTATGACGGAATAGTCCCCAAAAATATTTACAATAAATCAGTATTTTTTGTACTTGCATCATATCATAGTGGAGGTCAAAATTAGCTATCAATTTATATATATATACTGTATATTAAGTAAAAATATTTGTAGCAATGCCTTTTCTGTTTGCAAGGAAAGAAAGGAAAACAACAACAACAACAACAAAAACTAATCTCCAAAATAAATGAATTACACATTGAAGTCATTTTTGTTTAGAGAATGTTCAATGTAGTTGTAGCTGTGAGTTTCAGAAGGTTTAGAGCTCTGCTCAATTCATGGGTTGGAGAGAGTGAACTCTTATGAGAAATTATTTCTTCTTCCCTGAAACAAAAGCCATGGTTAATTATTAGATATTCATTCTGAACAGGGGTTGATAGCATGAAGATTCAGCACAGTGGCATCAAAATATCAGTGTTAAGAAGAAATAAAAGCAAGCTAAACATGTTCAGAGAAAACTTAGACAAACATGATTTCTTAGATCAGTTCTAGATGCAAAAGTTTTTAGCCAAAAGCAAAATCACCTAACAGTCATTAAAGTGTTCTCTAAAGTTCCATAAAGTTACACAAGAAGGATGACTTTTTCTCAAGATCTCTTGCATAAGTTAGAGAAAATGAAGCACATGAAGAAATGAATTGATATCTTCAGAAAATAAGCTAGTTTATACATAGGAGTATTAGAGTGATAATAAGACAGGAATACTGTACAATGAACACCCAATGACAGGAAAAAGAAATAGAAATGAAAACTTGTATGAAAAGGTAAGGGATAAGGAGGGGCAAGCTAGGTTAATAAGATTGTGTTTATGGATGATTTGATTTCAACCTATTTCAACCTCTTGGTACTAATTAGGAAATCTCAGTGGCATGCTGTAGAATGGAGAAAAAATTGAGAGGTTTAGGATTTAGTAAATGATTGCTTCCTTAAACCACTGTGTTAACAGCCCAACAAGGAGTAGTTTTGGACTAATCTGGATCGAATTTTAGCCAGTGTCTAAGGCAATAGTGTTAAATTATTGAAATACTGGTTGACAATAAAAACAAATGTCCACAGTCCACAGTACACTTATTTTAGCTGCATTTTTGAAATAATGCCTTTGTGTAAAGAAACAACAAGTACACAAAGAAATTGTTCATTACAATTACTTTTTTTATTACATTTTTCTAATCATAGTTGAGTGAGAAGTAGTAGGTGCTATAACCCAAGACAAGGTAAACTGCAGTCTAATATAGATTGCTTGATAAGATATTGAAACAAAATATTATCATGACAATCTAACCTACCTACTAGTGATTGATTTAAAAGGGCTGTGATATATATACAGTTCTAAAATGTACTTGATGTACATAAAACCTTAAATGGTGTAGACAATGTCATCCCTAGTTACTGTTTTCAGTCTACCAAAAACACTTGCACAAAGAGGCATAAATGGATATGAAGAGTGGTGAGACTGGGCCATTGTTATTTACAAAAAGTGAATGGAACTGAGTTCCTCACAGAGATCTATAGCAGTATACAAATCCCCGTCTTGCAACACAATTATCATAATCCAGGCACATAATTCATGAACATTAGCTCTGCCACAGGGTATTGTACAGAAAGAGAGAGAATATGAGAGAGAATAAATTAATTTCCTTACTATAAAGCTTAAGAGCTCTTCTATTATCTTGCTGAAAAGCAGTAATATCGAAGCCTACAGAATGTTTAAAATCTTTACTGATTTATGTTGACTCAAGAAAGTAAATGAGCAAAACTCAAGAAAGTAAATGAGCAAATTAGCAAACTAATGAGCACTGAAATAAAGACAGTACTCTCCTAGGAAAGAAGTGCTTACTGATTTTTGCTTTACATTTGCTATAAGTTGTACAGATGTTTTTTCATTCAAGAGATACATTCTTTTTGAAGACCAAAGTAATGTTATATCTGAGCTAGAGTAGCAATTTTATACATAAAGATTTTTGTGGTGTAGTATGGCATTCAGAGTCATGAGATCTCTGGAGTCTTTCAACTGCTTGATGTTTCATTTTGTATATTAAAAATAAAATAAAATAAAATAAAATTAAAATAAAACAAAATAAAATAAATAAAATGGAAAAGAGTTAATATATTTGTAAGAATGAAAAGAAAAAAAGGACTAGCTTTGAACAATGACAAATATTTACCAAGAGATTTTAGTACAATAACTGAAGCTTGCTACGGAATTGGATAGTAGCCATATGCATAGGTTTGGTGCAGGCATGAGATTGAAAAAATAAGTATTTTCATCATGTCTACATATGGCCTGAAGAAAATGAATCTATAAAACTGATATACACAAATGTCTTTCACAAAGAATAGTCATACAGTCAAAGCACTCTGATCTTTAAGACCCTTGGAATCACATCATGGCACACACTACATAAATAATATAAGAGGTCTGTGCTTCATTTATCTAACTGCAAAATGAGATAATGCTATTTCTCTATACTTTGCCTACCTCATCTATGTAAAAGTTAAATTCTTTTGGCCGAGATATGTCCCATCTTATAACTTCATCTAGAGTTAGAGCATGTCGATATCCTGAATTTGGTGAGTACGTGACTCTGCACATGACTACCTAAAAATAACAAAAAATATTTATTTTAAAAATTCATCTATCTAGTATATTGTCCCAAATACTGACTTTGATAAATTAAGTAACTAATAACTAATATAATACACTGAAATAGACATTAGAACAAGGACTTGAATTTACTGTTAAAGAGCAACAAGAGAGGGGCTGCTGCGCAAGGGAAGACAAAACCAGTACATGAGAGTGACCACAGTGCAGGAAGAAGTAGTGACTTCACTGATGAGGATAGTGTCCCAAAGTATCACTAAACTTAAGGTTACAAGTTTTGTGAAGTTTAAGGCTACAATACGGAATTGTGTTGAATTTCATGAATAAGAAACCAGTTTAAATAAGCAAAGAAGGAGGATTTGGCAACTTGGTAGAATAAAGCACAATAAGAGCACTCATACAGCACCATTTATTGCCTGGAGTTCTGATAGACTCTGCAGAATTTGTAATTCCAAATTAATATTTATCTCCCACTGGTGTACATGTCTTAATACTAGAGCATATTAAGAGTGAAGATTTTCAGGATTGTTTTTTTTAATGTTTATTTCAGAAAGATAAAATTGATTTATTGTTATTTTAACCTCATGTATTTTTCAGTGAAAATTCTGGAAATGATAAAAAATACAAGATAGAATACCTTCTCAAAAATAGAGAGAAAGAGGGAAGCCATGTTAATTCAACAAGAACATCAATAATAATAATAATAATAATAATAATAATAATAATAATAATAATAACAATACACTTAAGACACTTTTAAGGTTAAAGATAGTTTATTTTTCTAGACAGGCCAATGGAAGGAGCCTAGATTTAGATACAGTGAAGCTTTTCATCTGTCTCACATCCCAAGGAAGAATTCTAATCAGAAGGGTGTAAGGCAACATTGCTAAGCATGTAGACTTTTAAGGAAGTGGAAACCTAATTTTCTGGGAAATCCTAATAATACCTTTGCAATTCTGTTCCATTCTTACTTTAGTAAATTATAAAATATTCCATCATAAAAGGAATGTTAAAATTAGACTAAGTCAACTCAGTCTCTAACTGATTGGTAATCCATTTGTGTTTTCAGTACCTTTTAAACAAAAGAGAAAGACTTCATCTTCTAAATATCATGTAGAATCTGCTATTGTTCAGTAATAAATAATTAAAAAAGCTTGGCCATTGACAGAGACTGTTTCTGGTATTGCTGACTTGTCCTACTGTGTAGACAATTGCTAAATCTGGATGATAACGCTAAACAGAAAATTGGTGACACATTGAAAAAAACAACACATCCATGTTATCAAATCAATTATAGGTTACTTTTTACTATAAAAATAAATAAATACAGAAATAAATATTAATGATGCAGTGTGGCAGGATTTACTTCAAGTAATTAATTTCAAATGCATTTATTTATTCAGTTCTACTAGCTGAAGAAAGTAGGAAATGTGACTGGGCAGTAGAAGTTGTTTTTCCTAATTAAAAAATAAAATAATAAATAAATAAATTGCACATACACTTTCTACCCCTTTAACTTCAAGGAATGTTTCTTTCTCTCTCTCCTTATGCCTCTGAAGATTTATTATATTGTACAGAGTTTTAAAATTAATGGCATACTTTTTAGTAACATTTTAATATGAAACCTATGTGACATTCAATAATGAGTATTTATCACAATGACATTTATTTTGCCTGTGTACATGTGAATAAAAAAAAAAAATCTTAAAAAGAAAAAAAAATCAATCTGATGTTTTGTAATACTTTTTTTGCCAGATTAAAAAGTGCTAAAGCACAGGAGATAAAAAACTTTTCTAAATCACTGCTTCTCATATATTGTGGCAATTAACATTTCTGATACAGAAACAAATGCTTATGTCTGTGTTAATTGTAATGAAATTATCTGTTGTTATTATTCATTAATGTTCTAACCATTTTCCCCTAAGAAATATTTAGTAATGTAAGAAGGAGCATGTTTGTGCAAATTATATTCTCCCTTAAGATTTTGTAAGAAGCTCATGGTAATAAGCAATTATACGGTACTTCTTTAGCTTAAACTTTTAGATTAATCACAGAAAGGTTTTGTGCATAACCTTAGTGCCAAGAACACACTTTAATGTGACAGGTTTATCCTCAATTAGGTTTGATAAAGAGTCTTCTTTGTACGATTATGCATGTTTTTGTTTAGAACAAAGATAATGTATTCTCTCTACAGTTATATCAATCTAAAAGATACTCTGTTAAGTATATAGCTTTTGGTGAATAATTACATTCATAAAACTATTTTTATGATTGGTTTCTTTTGTATGAACATCTTAGCTTTTGATGATCAAGATGACAAGATAATACAATATCTTCCTGCAAACGCAGTAACCAACAGTTAAGCCCTATGCTACACATTGAAGAAATGTATCTTTTGTAGTTTTATCATATTGTTTGTAGATGTCAGCTAAACCATATTTTACATCTTTTCCCACAAAGAATTTGCATGTTTGAATGGTTCTATACCTTTGTGACTGAAAGAAAAAAAAAAAAAAGAGAGAGAGAGAAAAAAAAGATAAAATAAAAGTTCCAGTGTTCTGTACCACTTGATATTACCAAAATGTACCACAGAGGCAATATGTCATAATATAAAACAACAAACTCTGTACAAATACATGACCAGTATATTTTTTATCTGGTATTAGCAAAATAAGTAGCAGAGGTGTAGATGTCTTCATTTATAAAAAGAGTAAATATTGTATGTAAAGATGAGTGATACCTTTTAAAGAGAACATTAAAATGATTACAGGATTATAAAGTAACATGGGAGAATTAGAATGGGAACCTTATTTGCAATAAAATAGAAGATATTAAGCAGGTTAAGCATTTAAGCAGTTGCAGTTTTTGTTTTGTTTTTGAGTGATAATTGTAGACTCCATGTTGACTGAGCATTTCAACTTCACTAGGTGGAACAAAGCAAAAGGGAATTTTATTGTATTTTTTATTGTGAAGAGACCTTTTCAGTTGCAGGGTGTTCTTTATGAGAATACACTCACTGCTGCAAGTTGATCATTGATGAATTCTCAAAAGAAGACTGATAAATGTGAAAAAGCTTTCCCAGTAGGCCTCTGAAGACAGATGTGTTATAAACAAGTTGATGCAATGTAGAAAAAGAAATGAAGCATTATAGTACAGAAAGAAGTGGGAGGGATATGGCTGTAGTCTCAAAGAAGCTAAAGTAAGGATAGCAAGGATAGAAGTATCACTTAAAAAAGACCATTTATCAGGAGAGGCAGTGCAAGAACTCAGATCTTCATCTAGGTGAATATACAATGAAAACATACCATTAGAACAAAGATTTATTTGGATTATGGTGCTATATAATAGAGAAATACAACATAGAAATAGATGTTATGGAGAATTATATTTTCAACTATTAATTTTGTATGTGTGTAGTCACAGTATATCAGTCTTGGTAATAAAAGCAATTATGGTGGTTTTCCTTGCTTCAACATATCTCACTGAGATATGTTGAAATTTTAGGTCATTGTTTCATCTCAAGTTATAAAAAACACAAAGATGTAATAGCTGTTAGAGTATAAGTTACTTCAGCTATCTCGGGTACTTATCTTAAGGTACAATGATGAATTATTTTGTGGAGGTTTCTTTCCATTGATTCTAAAGATAGCTTAACTCAGACAAGATAAATCCTCCCCTATGATATTTCTCTGATGATAGCATGAATCACTCTCCTGAGTCCGTATTTTTCTCTGTCCACTAGAAGAAGGAAATTAGATAATTATTTCATATGGATTATATTATGCATTTTATTGTATATTCAAGGATTAAAATTAGATGACAGCAATATTGTCCTTATAGTAAAATTATATTTGTTAAACCTCCTCCATTTGGAAACAGAAATTTTTTAGTATAGTTTCTTAATAAAATAAGATAAAACTACATGTTGTGTATCTTTATTTTGAAGGTCAATTAGGACCAGTAAAGAGAAGGTAAGGATTAAGTCCTTAGTCTTCAACTGAGTTCTGCTACTATTCTATTACGTGATATATTGATTTTATTTTACTTTATTGTCTTTTTACAGGGAAAAGAAAAACAAACAAACAAACAAAAGGTGAATCCACCCAACTCAATTTCTAGTCTGTTTCCTTATACTGAGGTATATACCTAACAAATTCAGTGAGAAACAAACAAACAAACAAACAAACAAGTATAAATATGTGCATAAAACCAACCTTAACCCCTGTACTAGTTTTGGCTGGGATGGGGTTAATTTTCTTCACAGCAGCCTGTATGGTGCTGTTTTGCATTTGGGACTAAAACAGAGTTGGTAACAAACCAATGTTTTACTTATTGCTGAACAGTTCTTACACAGCATCAAGGCCTACTTTGTTTCTCATGCTGTCCCACCAACAAGTAGTCCGGGGGGTGCAGAAAAAACTGGGAGGGGACACAGCAAGGACAGCTAACCCCAACTGACCAAAGGGATATTCCATACCATACAACAGTGTGTTCAGTAACAACAGCTGGGGGAAAGACAGAGGGAGAGAATGCTTAGAGTTACAGTGTTTGTCTTCCCATGTAATTGTACTTCCCAAATGAGGTGTAGCTAACAACTGCCTTCAGATGGAAAGTAGTGAATCAATTCCTCTGCTTTCATGGGCAGTTTTGCTTCACTTATTAATCCATCTTTATCTCAACTTGTGTTTTCTCACTTTTGTTCTGATTCTCTTCTCCATACAGCTAGGGGGAGGGGGTAAGCAGCTGTGTGGGGCTTAGCTTCTTACTGGAGTTACTCACAACACCCCCTGAAATCTAACAAATACTTTATTTTTCAATGATTTAGCAATGTTAGGTTAGTGGTTGGATTTGATGATCTTAGAGGTCTTTTCCAGACTAAATGATTCTATGATTTCCATGGTTGGGTCTTCCTACCTGCAAACATATTTAGTATTACCCTATTATTATCTGCATGGATTGTAGGGATATGGTCGCTTAAGTGGCTATGATATTTATTCAGTCCTTTTTTAGAGAATTACTAAATTAATAGTAGAATTCCTTGTCAGAAAAACAAAACAAAACAAAACAAAACACAATACCTGAGTAAACTCCATCTTTAACCTTGCATTCCTCTTTAGAAAACATTCTTATAGGAATTTATTATAGTCCATTAGATGTGTTATCAAGCAGATACACACACATATATACATCAGAGGTCTATAAAATATAATTTTGAAATAAATTGGAAGTTTTGTTAGAACAACTGAACTATTACATATTTACCAAGGAAAGTTTCCACAGATACTTACATATCTGTTACCGAAGCATGAATTTGATTGTTGTGGTTTAACCTGGTCGGCAGCTGAACACCACACAGTTGTTCGCTCACCCTCCCCCCTCCCTCTCTGGGATGGGGGAGAGAAACAGGAAAGTGAAGCCTGTGAGTTGAGATAAAGACAGTTTATTAAGACAGGAAAATAATAATAATAATAATAATAATGATAAGAGTACTACTAATAATAATGTGTACGAAACAAGTGATGCACAATGCAATTGCTCACCACCCGCTGACCGATGCCCAGCCTATCCCCGAGCAGCCGGCCCTCCCACCCCGGCCAGCCACCCCTATATATTGTTTAGCAAGACGTCAGATGGTATGGAATACCCCTTTGGCCAGTTTGGGTCAGCTGTCCTGGGTCTGTCCCCTCCCAGCTCCTGCTGCACCCCTAGCCTGCCTGCTGGCAGGACAGAGCGAGAAGCCGAAAAGTCCTTGGCGTGATGTAAGCACTGCTCTGCAACAATTAAAATATCAGCATGTTATCAGCACTCTTCTCATTCTAATCCAAAACATAGCACCCTACCAGCTACTAGGAGGAAAATTAACTCTATCCTAACTGAAACCAGGACAGATATCCACCCCTTATTCCATACCATTTATGTCATGCTCAGGTTACACTCTTTCCAATACCTTCTAATTAATCACCATTTTTCATCTATGGTATATAGCAATCATGGTAGTGATGACAGACATTATTGTATAATAATTAACATAATACAATTCACCTCATGGGCTATTCTCACCCGGTATTAAATCCCCTTGAGGTACACACCGGACCTCCCCATTCTTTTGCATTACCCACCAAGTGCATCCAGGTCCTTGAGCAAAAGCAATCCCACAAATGGGTTTGCCTTTTCCTGAGGCATGAGTAGCCCAGATTGTTTTTCCCAGCATGTTTCTTATGTGCACTACAGGAACTTTATCCCCCCTTCTACAGTATGTAACAGGTTTGATTGGGCAGGTCCAGCTCAGTTGGCAGATCCCCTAGTATTGACTAACCAGGTGGCCGTTGCCAAATGCATATCCCAATTTTTAAATGTCCCGGCACCTATTGCTTTCAGTGTAGTCTTTGACAGTCCATTGTATCTTTCAACTTTCCTGGAGGCTGGTGCATGATAGGGAATGTGATATACCAATACCATGTTCTTTGAAATGTTCTTTGATACTCAATACCATGTTCTTTGGCCCAAGTGTCTATCAGGTTGTTTCGGAAATAAGTCCCATTGTCTGACTCATTTCTTTCTGGGGTGCCATGTAACCATAGGACTTGCTTTTCAAGGCCCAGAACAGTGTTCTGGGCGGTGGCATGGGGCACAGGGTATGTTTCCAACCATTTCAGAAATTTCTTGCCTGAACGTGTTCAATATACATGATAACTACTCCTTTTCTTAAAATCCATTCTATTTCTCTGATATCTGTTTAGGTTAAATGCCACCTGTTGACAGTAAAAAGAAGCATTAAAGCAAATGATACCAAATTTCTAGCACATTTAAAACTGTAATTTCCAATTTCATGATGCAAACTACAATAATCTTTTTTTTTTAAAAAAAATTCTTTGCTATATATTTTAAATTTTCCTTTTCTGAAATTAAGGTTCATACGAGTTATATATGATACATTCAAATGTAATTAAAAAAAAAAAAAAAGCAAACCAAACCAAGCCAACAAACAAAAAACAACTCTTAAATAAAACATTCCTGAAACTGAAGACGGCTGTGGAGTTAAAAGTCCACATCTGAAAAGCACTAATTAAAGTAGTAAATATACAAAATACAATCAACATTTTGGACCTCATCAAGAAACCAGGATGAACCTAATCCTGGAAACAGGATAAAATTATTGTTTTCTGAGATGTCTCTATCAGAAATGAAGAGGAAATGTATCATCCCCTAGGGCCAGGTCATTTGCCTGCAGACCTAGCTGAAACCTTCAAGTTATATTGAAGGTGAGTAACCAAGAATCTCGTCATCATCAGTAGTGGAGGATCACATCCTTATGTTTAATGGATGAAACATAAAATGGTGAAACATAAAATTAGGACTACACAAAAATAGCATCTGGTTGAATCTAAAAAAAAGAAAAGAAAAAAAAGCTACCCAACACTCAGTAAATTGTTTAAAAACCATTTTTAAATGTGCTTACTATATCACACTTCTTTTTGTTGTTATTGTTTTGTTGTTATTTTTGTTTTGTTTCGTTTTCTGGCATGTGGCCCATCTTAGATCCCACTCTCTAAATGTTTAAATGGATTACTGTGCAAGTTTACAGAATTATCAGAACAAAGTAAAAATTCTCTTACAGCAGAATTAAAAAACAAGCAAACAAAAAACGCCTTACAGCTGTACTGATTTATTTGGACTTCAAATTACCCAGAGATACATTGGCAGTACTAAGTGCCTAAGCAGCCCTGTATTGCATTCAATGTTTACTCATAAAAACTTGTATTCTGTGTCAGTAGTCAGGATTTTAGTAGCTTTAGAAGGGATAATGTTCTTCTTTTGAATGTCCAACTTTCTTTTCCATCTGCAGCCTGGTCTCATACAATGTAAATCAAAAGAGCGGATGTGTAATTTGGGAATGTCACTAGCACTAAATACTGAGTATGTTTTGTTTTGGCACACAGTTTGTGTAGAAACCTACAGTTTTCCTGGCCTCTGCTTCTCATTTGCCAATTATACGGTTTACCCTCGAACAAACAGATATTTTATCACTTGAATACTGGTTAATGTGAGCCAAACAAAAATAAAATTTATAGAAAGCAAAATTGTCTAGGTAAGTATATTATTAATACACTGCAAAGACGACATGGAGAAAAAAAAAAAAAAAAAGCACGCCAAACCCTCTAAGCTTTCTGCTTTTGACACTCAAGGCAAGAAAAGCTAATGAAAACTGCTCCAGGAAGCAGGAACATTGCTTCAAACTTCTGCTAGTATATTTTGTCAAAGAAAGAAAAAAAAAAAAAAAGGAGTTTGGAGCAAAAAGACCTTAAAAAATCCTTCCTTCTTTCCTGTCAGTGTGTGGTGGTTTTATTTGGGTGGGCAGCCAAGCTCAACTCTAACCACTCTCTCACTCCCCCTCCTCAAATGGAAAGGGGGAGAAAATACGATGGAAAGGGCTCAAAGTTTGAGATAAGGACAGGGAGATAGCTCAACAATTACGACAGGCAAAACAGACTCAGAGTAGGGAGATAGTAAGGTTTATTGTCTATTACTAACAAGCTAGTGAAGTGAGAAGCAAAGGACAGAAACTGAAAACACCTTCCCCCATCCACCCTATTCCACCTCCTCCCCCCGAGTGGTGCAGGGGAATGGGGGAACAGGTGTTGAGGTCAGTCCATAGTACTTTGTCTCCACCGCTCCTTCTCAGTCATTCTCTTCCCCTGCTCCAATGTGGGATTCCTCCCATAGTATGCAGTCCTTCCTGAACTGATACTGCATGGGCTTCCCACAGGCAGCAGCTGTTCAAGAACTGGCCCATGCTCTTAGTCATATGGTCTGAATTTTTGGGTAGACCTTTGTGGTGCTAGGAATTAGACTCAATGATCCTTGTGGGTGCCTTCCAACTCAGGATATTCTATGATTCTATGATACTATGAACTGCTCCAATATGGGTCTGTACCACTGGGTCCAACCTGGGTCCCCCCGGGCAGCAGCTCATGCCAGGTCACCTGCTCCTGCATGGTCTCCTCTCCATGGTCTCTCAGAATCTGCTCTGGCACGGGTTCTCCACAGGCTACAGCCTTCTTCAGTGCAGGTCCACTTGCTCCACCGTTGTTTCCTCCATGGGCTGCAGCATGGAAGTCCACTCCACTGTGGTATACCTTGGGCTGTGAGGGGACATCCTGCTCCACCAAGGGCCTTTCGACAGGCCACAGGGGAACTTCTGCTCCAGCACCTGGAGCAACTCCTCCCCCTCCGTCTTCACTGACCTTGGTGTCTGTAAAGCTATTTCTCACTCCCCTCTCTCTCACAGCCACTGTTCTCCAACATTTTGTTTTTCCCTTTCTTAAATCTGCTCTCACAGAGGTGCAAACAACATCGCTTATTGGCTCAGCTCTGGCCAGCAGTGGCCCCCTTATCAAACATGGGGCAGCTTTTGGGCCCCCAGTACTCAAACCTTGCCACGTAAAACCACTACACTGTAAGAACTTTTCCAAATCTCTCTTTTTTTTTCCAGTTGGAGGGGAAGGAGGAATTTGGATGACTAGACTCCCAGGGTGTGGAAAATTATGCTCCAGAATTTTAAGCAACGCAAAGCAAAGGTGAAATTTTTAAGAGAGAAAGGTTCAAATGGGAGATAGAAAGAACAGATAAATGTGTAGAACTGAGTGGAAGGCTTGATACCAGAAAACAAATAACAAGACATATTGATTTTGGTGTTTATGTGGAAATTACTAGGTAAAGGAATGAGATTCTTAGGGAAGAGCAGGTGTAAAGGTAGACATGCCACATTTTTAATGTCACTTTAAGTGCCGCAGATACACATTTTTTTCCAAAGTATAGTTGCAGATTAAATTTGCCTGAAATATGATGCTAACCATTTCTTTCTTTGTGTTACAAGCACCTTTTCAGATTTATTTATTTATTTATTTATTTATTTCCTTATTATTTTTTGGGATAATACTGAGTACAATTCCACTTTGAGAACTAATAAGTATATGTTCTTAAAGCTTGCAAAAAGTAGTGTAGGTTTGAAAGAATGAAACTTATTTACATTCTTCTTTAGCAATATATACAAACAATTTCAGTTTTGTGTTATTATTTATCTGATTTCTATCCTAAAACTAAATCAAATATGAACAGCTATTCTTCTTGTCAATAGTTTAATTGAACATAAGTTTTGTACATACTTTGCCAAGTAGCTTTTACATACATAGTCTTAAACAATAAACTATAAGTTGCAAAGCATAAAGGATATCCGTGTCTGCTGAATGCATAGGATATGAATTCTGTCTGCCAAGCCTTACCTTTCCACCTTTGCCTCTTTGAAGGTGAATACAGAAAACAAGTGGAGAAGTCATCAGGATTCTGAGATGAAAATAGAAAAAATGTCATATTAGAGCTGTTGAAATATTCAAAAGTAATGCAGCTGGATAGAATTAACAGCTGTACTTCTGTATTTATGGTAGTTAAAGTGAGCGTAAAGAAGATCCAGAGGTGAAGTGAACAAAAGGAGAGGTGAGCTTAGGACAAGAGACACAGATTGTTTAATCTCTACAAAACCCAAGATTTAATGAAACAAAAAAAGATAGAATTGAAAAGGAAACAGATTTCAGATGCCATGACTGGTAAAGGTAGAATCGCTTGTTGGAGATGCTTGTTGAATCAGAGCTTCAGTGTTGAGATGGTTTGGAAACCTATGGCTATCACCTCCATTACCATCTGCTATTGTTAGGACAACAGACAAAATGAGTACAAATTAACTGGAATCTTCACGACGTGTTTTGTTTCTTGTTTGTATCATCAGCCATTCACACATTGAGCTCCTTTTCTTAGTGTCTTTTTTTTTTTTTTTTTCACCCTACTCAATGGTATTTACTTGAAAAATGACATTTACTTGTGAAGTGACACTCTTTTCACCCTCAAGTGACATTTCTATGGCACACTGTGCAAATATTTGGCAAAGATTTGCTGGATTGATTAGAAGCAACAAAGGAAAAACACATAACAGATGTTGATATTCCTGTTGCTCTAACTATTGTTTTGAAAAAAAAAAAAAAAAAAAAGGCACAGACTTTTCAAATTTTTCTGCATTTTTGCCAGCAGTATTAAAAAGCTTGCCCAACTGCAACATACATACTTTCACCTTCATTAAATTGGCTTTGCAGATTGCTGATGAAGGAGGCTGCATGTCATCTCTCACAAGATGAGCTACTCTGAAAAAAATCAAAACCATTACAGAACAGTCATGAATCAATCAAGGAATTGGATGTACCAACTTCCATGTATAAAATTGACCTTACAAAAATCTTTTCTCTGCTGTCATATTGTTCAAAAAGCCATTTTCCCAATCATTCCTTCACTTCACCACTGCATTCATTTTTTTTCTATTAAAAATTAGATTTTGAGGGAAATCCTGGGCCTACTGAAATACTCTAATATTAAACTCTCAGTTTTCCTTTCTAGTAATAAAAATATTCTAAAGAAATCAATACATGAATGAATCAATATGTTTATTACATCAGATGACCTTCAAAAAGTGTCTGCCATATGTTCTTTTAAATTTGTGCATTTCCTTATTCATTGCAGAAACAAGAAATAGTTAATTTGTCCTTGGAAAAAGACTTTATCAATAAAGGTCCCATGATTTTGGCTGAATTTTTCCTTCCTTCCTTCCTTCCTTCCTTCCTTCCTTCCTTCCTTCCTTCCTTCCTTCCTTCCTTCCTTCCTTCCTTCCTTCCTTCCTTCCTTCCTTCCTTCCTTCCTTCCTTCCTTCCTTCCTTCCTTCCTTCTTTCCCTCCCTCCCTCCCTCCCTCCCTCCTCCCCTCCTCCCCTCCTCCCTTCACTCCTTCCTTCCTCCCCTCCTCCCCTCCTCCCCTCCTCCCTTCCCTCCTTCCTTCCTCCTTCCTCCCTTTCTCCCTCTCCCTCTCCCTCTCCCCCCCAGCTTCCTTCGTTTCTAAATAATGTAAAGATCCTGGCATGTACCATCTTTGACAAGTCAGTATGGTTATTTCTAGAGTGCTGTCAGATTAGATAAGCTTTTCTATCTTGTGTTAAAGCTTCAGTGGAGAGTTTAACACAGCCTTCTAGATTTTGACAGCATGGCACTAGGAATCTACTGATACATCGAGGAAGTACATCTGGAAACTGAATGATTCATTAAACTTTTGGAATATGCCTCTGCAAGTTTCAAAATGTATTAACATAACTCATGTTAAATGATAGTATAAGATTCCATGGCACTAAAACTTTCCCAGTTACTACATATATATATACTATATATATATATAAATATACATAGTATATATATACACACACACACACACATATATATATTATATATAGTAGTGATCTGCTGTACAAATGCAGCCCCTGGGGAGTGACCAGGAGCGCTGCAGAGGGAGCAAACAGGGCATATCGTGAAAGTCAGGGTGTGGTGTGTCAGTCAGGGCATGGTAAGGCAGTTCACGCAGCTGTGCACACAGGGAGGGTGAGCGGGGCGGTGCTGAAGCTTGGCCAGCTCAACCAGGGAGAAATGGTATCCACCCAGCAGAAGGCCATGGACTCTTGGCGCTCAGCACCCACAACAGCTGATACAGCCTCCCAGACAGAGCTCCGGGGGAACATGCTGCCACGCAGGTATCAACCTGATGGGTATGCCCTACTCTTAAGCCAGTATCGGATGGCAGTAGAGAGCACAGCTGTGGGAGGTGTGCCCAGGTTGAAGAACTACTTTGCCTGGTGGTAGAGCTTCAGGAGGAGGTGGGCAGGCTAAGGAGCATCAGAGAGTCAGAGAAAGAGATTGTCTGGTGGGGTAGTACCCTGCCATCCCTGAGAGAGGCTCCTCAGCCAGCCACTACACAAGAAACAAAAGTTCTCCTATCCCCTCATCACCAGGCAGAGGGAGGGGACTTAAGAGACAGGGGGCAGTGGAAGCAAGTTCCTGTTCAATGAAGCAGAAGAACCCCTGCACTGCCTAACTCACCTTCCCAGGTGCCCCTACACAACAGGCATGAGGCTCCGGAACTTGATGGGCAAGCAAATGATGATGTGGACAAAACACCATCCACACTGGGGGAGTTACCCAGGGCAGGTCAACCTATGCCCCACAACACAACAACTCCCACCAACAAAAAAGTAGGGTTATTGTCATAGGGGACTCCCCTGTGAAGGGAACAGAGGGCCCGATTTGCCATCCAGACCTGACCCATAGGGAAGTGTGCTGTCTCTCTGCAGCTTGGACAAGAGACATCATTCAGAAAGTCACTCACCTGGTACGCCCCTCTGATTATTACCCTTTATTATTTTTTCATGTTGGCAATGATGGGATAACAAAGAGAAGTCCAAGAGCAATCAAAAGAAAATGTAGGGCTTTGGGGTGATTGGTTAAAGGATCAGGTGCACAGGTAGTGTTTTCCTCCATCCTTCCAGCAGCAGGGATCAGTACTGAAAGAAACAGGCGGACCCAGCAGACCAATACGTAGCTCTGAGGCTGGTGCCACCAACGTAGCTTTGAGTTTCTTGATCATGGGAAGGTCTACATGACACCAAGACTACTGGCTCCTGATGGGGAACACCTTTCTCAGAGGGGGAAAAGGATTTTTTCCCAGGAGTTAACAGGGATGATTGATATGGGTTTAAACTAGATAGGAAGGGGGAAAGAGACAAAAACAGGCCTGCCACTGATAAGCTGTGTGACTGCACACCAAAAATTGAGGGACTGTGTGCTAGCGAGACCCTTCAGTCTGCCCCATGAGGGGCTGTATTCAATGAAGCACATCTGAAATATTTCTGTACAAACATGCAGCATGAGAAACAAACAAGAGGAGCTAGAAGCCTTGGCCCAGTCCAGAGCTATGACACGACTGGCATAAGCAAAACCTGGTGGGAAGAAACCTGTGACTGGTGTGTTGCAATGGACAGTTATGGGCTCTTCAGAAGGGACAAGCAGGGCAGGGGAGGCAGGGGGGTGGTGTAACAGAGGCACTGCACTATACAGAGCTTGCAGTTGGTGACCCTGCAGTTGAGAGTCTCTGGGTAAGGACCAAGGGACAAGCAAATAAAGGGGATGTTGTTGTGGGAGTCTACTATAGACCACCCAGCCATGATGATGACACTGATGAACTATTCTTTAAAGAACCAAGAATTACTTCAAGATCAGCTGCCCTAGTTCGTATGGGTGACTTCAACCTGTCAGATGTCACAGATTCACAGATTCACAGATTTCTCTAGGTTGGAAGAGACCTCAAGATCATCGAGTCCAACCTCCGACCTAACACTAAGTACTCCACTAAACCATATCCCTAAGCTCTACATCTAAACGTCTTTTAAAGACCTCCAGGGATGGTGACTCCACCACCTCCCTGGGCAGCCCGTTCCAATGCTTAATAACCCTTTCGGTAAAGAAGTACTTCCTAACATCCAACCTAAAACTCCCCTGTCGCAACTTTAGCCCATTCCCCCTCGTCCTGTCACTAGGCACGTGGGAGAATAGACCAACCCCCACCTCTCTACAGCCTCCTTTCAGGTAACTGTAGAGAGCGATGAGGTCGCCCCTGAGCCTCCTCTTCTCCAGGCTGAACAAGCCCAGCTCCCTCAGCCGCTCCTCGTAAGACTTGTTCTCCAGACCCCTCACAAGCTTGGTCGCCCTTCTCTGGGCTCGCTCGAGCACGTCCATGTCCTTCCTGTAGCGAGGGGCCCAAAACTGAACACAGTACTCGAGGTGCGGCCTCACCAGAGCCGAGTACAGGGGCACAATCACTTCCCTCGACCTGCTGGCCACACTGCTTCTTATACAAGCCAGGATGCCGTTGGCCTTCTTGGCCACCTGAGCACACTGCTGGCTCATATTCAGCCGACTATCCACCAATACTCCCAGGTCCTTCTCGGCCAGGCAGCTTTCCAGCCACTCATCTCCCAGCCTGTAGCTCTGCTTGGGGTTGTTGCAGCCCAGGTGCAGGACCCGGCACTTGGCCTTGTTGAACTTCATGCAGTTGACCTCAGCCCATCGCTCCAGCCTATCCAGATCCTCCTGCAGAGCCTTCCTGCCCTCGAGCAGATCGACACACGCACTTAGCTTGGTGTCATCTGCAAACTTACTGAGGGTGCACTGGACGCCCTCATCCAGATCATCGATAAAGATATTAAAGAGGACCGGCCCCAGTACCGAGCCCTGGGGGACTCCACTAGTGACCGGCCTCCAACCAGATTTGACTCCATTCACCACAACTCTCTCTCCATGTCAAATGGGAATATCACACAGCTGAGACAAGCAAGCTCAGGAGATTCCTGAAGCACCTTGTTGATAACTTCTTGGTACAGGTACTAAGAGAGCCAAGTAGGAAAGGTGCCCTCCTGGGACTGTTGCTTGTAAACAGGGAGGGTCTTGTGGGTGAAATTGAGGTAGGTGGCCTCCTTGGCCACAGTGACCATGAGGTAGTCAAATTCAAAATCTTTGGTGACAGGCAGAAAACTGCAACCAAAACTTCAACCCTGGATTTGGGGAGAGCAGACTTCATACAGCTCAGAGAATGAGTTAGTAAGGTCCCCTGGGAAACTGCTTTTAAAGACATTGGGGTCCATCAGTGCTGATCGGTTTTTAAGCACCACATCTGAAGAGCAGAGGAACAAGGGCAGAAGGCTAGCTTGGCTGAGCAGGAATCTTCTTCAGGAACTTAGGCAGAAAAAGTGTTTGGCTGCTGGAAGCAAGGTCTGGGATGCAGATGAGAGGATCTAGGATGTGAAGCCCAATTACAGATTGAAGCTGTCCAGCAGTGTGGGGAACACTAAAAAAGTCTTTTTAAAATATGTTTACAGGAAAAGGGGGACCAGAGCAAACACTGGTCTGATACTTGATGAGAATGGTCCTGCTTTTGGCTAGGATAGAGTTAATTTTCCTCCTAGAACCTGGTATGGTGCTGTGTTTTGGATTTAAGATGAGAACAATGTTGATAATGTGCTGATGTTTTTTTAATTGTTGTAGAGCAATGTTTACACTAAGCCAAGGACTTTTCAGCTTCTCACACTGCCTTGCCAGTGAGGAGGCTGGGGGTGCACAAGGAGCTGGGAGAGGACAGAACCAGGACAGCTAACCCAAACCGGCCAAAGCTATATTCCATACCATATGGTGTCATGCGGAACAATTAATATGGGGTGGCTGGCTGGGGTGGAGGCGACTGCTGCTTGGGGATGGGCATTGATCAGTGGGTGGTGAGCAATTGTGTTGTGCATCACTTGTTTTGCACACGTTAGTTTTATTATTATTATTATTATTATTATTATTATTATTTCTCTTCCTTTTCTGTCCTATTAAACTGTCTTTATCTCAACCCACAAGTTTTTGCTTTTTTTTTTTTTTTTTTCTGATTCTCTCCCCCATCCGACTGGGGGGCGACGAGTGGGAGGTTAGTGAATGGCTGTGCGCTGCCGGCTGAGATAAACCACAACAGGTATTTATAAGTGTATGTTATTTTAAATGACAACTGGACTTTATGTGAATGCTTATCTTACAGTAGCTGGACTCCATGTGTAAGTCTTCAATGTATAAGACTCCTCAGACTTTAAATCGTAAAAAGATCAGTTGAATTCCTAGGTTTCATTCCTAAGCTGCCACCATGTTTGAGGGTTACTGAGACTTTATACACCATGTTACGGCATAATGTTTTACAGAGATGACAATACCCGAAAAAACTGTTTTGTTTTGTATTTTTCTGTCTAGGTAAAATTCTTATTCTACTCTTTTAATAATAATAAAAATATATGTATTTGAAATACAAAGCTATTTCATCTTTATTTCTAACCAAGGAAATAGAACACCAGTTTACTCCTAGTAAACTCCTAGTAACTGTAATAAAGCAGCAAGAATAAGAAAGCAGTAAGACTGTAATCCATAAGCATGGATTACAAAAATCCCCAAATTAGAATGAATGCATAGGAGGGACAAAGGCTGGTAAAAAATCCAACCAACTAGCCAAAGTATAAATTTAAGTCCTGATTTATGTACATTGTTTGAATTTTAAGTTATTGTATTGCAACTGCATTCGCAATCAAGATTATTCACAGCTCTGATGATATTACAGTAAATCTGGAGGAGGAAATCTATAAGATTTTCGCTTTCCATCATTTATCGGCAGTCCTGGCTGTCAGGGAAGGTCCCAGTCGACTGGCAGCTAGCAACCGTGACGCCCATCTACAAAAAGGACCGGACGGTAGACCCGGGGAACTATAGGCCTGTTAGCTTGACCTCAGTGCCAGGGAAGCTCATGGAGAAGATTATCTTGAGTGTCATCACGCGGCACTTGCAGGGCAACAAGGTGATCAGGCCCAGTCAGCATAGGTTTATGAAAGGTAGGTGACGAACCTGATCTCCTTCTATGACCAAGTGACACGCTTGGTGGATGGGGGGAAGGCTGTGGATGTGATCTACCTTGACTTCAGTAAGGCTTTTGAGACCATTTCCCACAACATTCTCCTCAAGAAACCGGCTGCTCGTGGCTTGGACTGGCGTACGCTTTGTTGGGTTAAAAACCGGCTGGATGGCCAGGCCCAAAGAGTTGTGGTGAATGGAGCCAAATCCAGTTGGAGGCCGGTTACTAGTGGAGTCCCCCAGGGCTCAGTGCTGGGGCAGGTCCTCTTTAATATCTTTATCGATGACCTGGATGAGGGGATCGAGTGCACCCTCAGTAAGTTTGCAGATGACACCAAGTTAGGTGCGTGTGTCGATCTGCTCGAGGGAAGGAAGGCTCTGCAGGAGGATCTGGATAGGCTGGACCGATGGGCTGAGGTCAACTGCATGAAGTTCAACAAGGCCAAGTGCCGGGTCCTGCAGCTGGGGCGTAACAACCCCAAGCAGCGCTACAGGCTGGGAGATGAGTGGTTGGAAAGCTGCCTGGCAGAGAAGGACCTGGGAGTACTGGTTGATAGGCAGCTGAATATGAGCCAGCAGTGTGCTCAGGTGGCCAAGAAGGCCAACAGCATCCTGGCCTGTATAAGAAGCAGTGTGGCCAGCAGGTCTAGGGAGGTGATTGCCGCCCTGTACTCGGCTCTGATGAGGCCGCACCTCGAGTACTGTGTTCAGTTTTGGGCCCCTCGCTACAAGAAGGACATGGAGGTGCTCGAGAGAGTCCAGAGAAGGGCGACGAAGCTGGTGAGGGGTCTGGAGAACAAGTCTTATGAGGAGCGGCTGAGGGATCTGGGGTTTTTCAGCCTGGAGAAGAGGAGGCTCAGGGGAGACCTCATCGCTCTCTATAGGTACCTTAAAGGAGGCTGTAGAGAGGTGGGGGTTGGTCTATTCTCCCACGTGCCTGGTGACAGGACGAGGGGGAATGGGCTAAAGTTGCGCCAGGGGAGGTTTAGGTTGGATATTAGGAAGAACTTCGTTACTGAAAGGGTTGTTAGGCATTGGAATGGACTGCCCAGGGAGGTGGTTAAGTCGCCATCCCTGGAGGTCTTTAAAAGACCTTTAGATGTAGCCCTTAGTGATATGGTTTAGTGTAGGACTTGTTAGTGTTAGCACAGAGGTTGGACTAGATGATCTTGGAGGTCTCTTCCAACCTAGACGATTCTGTAGTTCTGTGATTCTGTGAAGAACAGAAAATGCTGTATTTTTTCCAGGTACATAAAAACATTGAAGTGGGAGAAATATAGAATTACGCAAAACTGAAACTGAAATCAATAGGTGAAAAGAGAAAAGTTCTAGAATTAAGTGATAAGACATGGGAAAAGTTCTCAAGAAAGTTTCTTATAGATGACTAAATTTCATTTCAACTCTGTCAATTACCTGAATTATTCGGTGGTTCGGTATGTAGAGACATTTATTTTAATATTAGTGTAAAATTGTTGCAAAGAGTCACAGGTGGGTTATAAGTGGCATCACTACTGAATTCATTAATGTCATGCATAAATTCAGAACCAGATATTTTATACCTCCTCTTTAAATGTTCCCTGATTTCCAGCAGTGACCCTCAGAAGGCACACATATGCGTGTTACAACACACAGGTCTCCAGCCAGACTCTGTGCCGCCGATCACCACCCTCTCAGTTTGGCCAGTCAGCCAGTTCTCAACCCACTTTACTGTCCACTCGTCTATCCCATACTTTCTCAGCTTTGCTAGGAGGATGTCGTGGGAGAAAGTATCAAAAGTCTTACTAAAATCAAGGTAGATGACAACCACTGCTCTCCCCCTATCAAACCTGCTGGTGAGGCCATCATAGGAGGCAAAGAGGTTGGTCGAGCATGATTTTCCCAGGTACCCTGGGAAACTGCTTTTAAAGACATTGGGGTCCATCAGTGCCGGTCGGTTTTTAAGCACCACCTCTGAAGAGCAGAGGAACAAGGGCAGAAGGCTGGCTTGGCTGAGCAGGAATCTTCTTCAGGAACTTAGGCAGAAAAAGAAAGTGTTTGGCTGCTGGAAGCAAGGTCGGGCAACATGGGAAAACTACAGGTATGCTGCTCACCTTTGTGGAGAGAGAATCTGGGAGGTCAAAGCCCAATTACAATTGAAGCTGTCCAGCAGTGTGGGGGCTCTTTAAAGTATGTTTACAGGAAAAAGGAGGACCAGAGCAAACATTGGTTCGATACTTGATGAGAATGGTCACCTCACAAACAGGGGCATAGACAAAGCAGAGATATTTAATGCATTTTTACCTCTGTCTTCCAACACCAGTGATGGGCTCTGGGAGCCCAGATGCCCTGAGTTGGAGGACCGTGACTGCAACAATGATAAACCCCCAGTTTACCCCAAACTTGTGCGGGATTTCCTTCTCCACCTGGATGCATACAAGTCCATGGGGCCTGATGGGATTCATTCCAGAGTACTCAGGTAGCGGTTTGATGTCATTCTGGGACCTCTCGCAATTATTTTTCAGTGGTCTTGGGAATCCAGAGAGGTCCCAGTTGACTGGAAGCTGGCAAATTTGGTGCCGGTTTTCAAGAAAGGCAAGAAAGAAGATCCTGGCAGCTACAGGTTTCTCAGTCTCACTTCAGTGACTGGTAAAAGTATGGAGAAGATTACTCTGGGTGTTATTGAAAAATACCTGAAGAACAACGCAGTCATTGTTCAGAGTCAACATGGGCTGACTAGTGGAAAGTCATGTCTAACAAACAATTTCCTTCTACAACAAGATGCACAATGGGCTCTAGGTGATCCTGCTCGGCAGGGGGGTTAGACTAGATGACCTTCAGAGGTCCCTTCCAACCTCAACCATTCTGTGATTCTGTGAATCCGTGATCACCCAGCTAGTTGACGCATGGAAACCAGTCAGCGTGATCTTTCTGGATTTCAGTAAAGCTCTCTATACTGTCTCTCCCAGATTCTTTCTGGACAAAAAGACCAGAATACAGTTAGATTAAAGCACAATAAGATAGGTGAACAACTGTCTGATGGGTTGGGCCCAGAGGGTTCTTGTAGATGGGGTTACATCAGGTTGGTGGCCTGTCACTAGTGGGATTCCCCAGGGCTCCATTTTAAGAGCAGTCCTCTTCAATGTTTCCATAAACATTGATGAGGGACTTGAAGGCTTTTTGAGCAAGTTCGTGGATGATACCAAATTGGGTGGAGCTGTTGACTCCAGCAAAGGTGGTGAGGCTTTGCGGAGAGATCTGGACAAATCAGAGAGCTTGGCAATCACAGAATCACAGAATTGTAGGGGTTCGAAGGGACCTCAAGAGATCATCGGGTCCAGCCCCCCTGCCAATCACCAACAATATGAAGTTTAACAAGAGCAAGTGTCAGATTCTGCACCTGGGAAGGGGCAACCCTGGTTATATGTACCGGCTGGGGGACGAGATCCTGGAGATCAGCTCCGCAGAAAGGGATCTGGGGGTTTTGATTGTCAACAAGCTGGACATGAGCCATCAGTGTGCCTTGGCAACCAGGAGGGCCAACCATATCCTGGGGTGCATCAAGAATGGCATTGCTAGCCAGTCAAGGGAAGTGATTGTCCCGCTCCACCCTGTGCTCATGCGGCCTCACCTCGAGTACTGTGTGCAGTTTTGGGCATGATAGTATAAGAAAGATACAAAACTGTTAGAGAGGGTCCAAAGGAGGGCAACAAAGATGGTAAAGGATCTAGAGGGAAAGACGTATGAGGAGTGTCTGAAGTCATTTGGATTGTTCAGTCTGGGTAAGAGGTGAGACCTCATTGTGGTCTATAACTTCTTCACGAGGAGGAGCGGAGAGGCAGGTACTGATCTCTTCTCTCTGGTGACTAGTGATATGACCCGAGGTAACAGCTTGAAGCTGTGACAGGAGAGATATCTGACAACTTCCTGGATATCAGGAACTTTTTTCACCAAGAGGGTGCTCAGACACAGGAACTGGTTCCCCAGGGAAGTGTTCACGGCATTGAGCCTGCTGGAGTTCAAGATGTATTTGGACAACACTCTCAGACACACGATCTGATTTTTTTTTTTTTTTTTTTTTGTGGTCCTTTGGAAACCCAGGAGTTGGACTCAATGATCCTTGTGGATCCCTTCCAACTCAGACATTCTATGATTCTCTGATATGTAACTATGTCTATACATATTTACATATGTGTGTGTGAGGAGTTACATAACACTATGTAAGTGTTGAAATTATGTGTATTCCTACCATTTAAATTATTTTTCAAATATTTGCAGAAAGATATTTTTTGTCATATTATTTTTATTGTTAATTTCATTAATGGTTTTATGTTTCTGTTCATACTGGAATTTTATTTTCTTTTGTCTTTCTTTTAGTATGTTTGTCAGCTGTTGAAGGTCATTTCTTTTAAAGTGTACATATGGAACTGAGTGGTATATTCCTATACCAAGAAAGAGAATTTCATGATAAACCTATGGAAATTAATAAGAAAACTAATCATTCTAATATCTCCAAAGTTATCAGTGACTGAAAAGAGGTAACTGTCACAAATGTATTGATTACTTGAATAGATTGTACCACTCTAGGGTATAATTAATAAAAGATTTCTCAAAAAAATGAAAGGAAATATTTGAAGGAACAGCCAAAAAAAAAAAAGAGAGAGAAAGAGAGATAGACTGATTTGGAGCAAAAGAATAAATCCAATATACTTATTTAACTCTCAAAAGACAGGCTGTTTACACTCCATTAGTACCTAACATGAAATGAATAAATAAATAAATAAAAAATCTAAGATAGACATTTCTCAACAAATTGAGCAAAAGATTTCTAAGATCCAGTGAGTAGAAGGTGAAGCTAGACACATGCAGAGAAGACCTAACAGACAATTTTTTAATATCTGTTTATTAATCATTAAAACAATATGCTCTTGAATGTGCAGAATTCCCTGACATTCAAAGTCTTTAACCAAAGCATGTTTTTTGCCAAAACTTTCTGTGTCTCAGGACAAAGCTATGAACTTGATGGAGGAATTTGTAGGTGAAATTCCAATGAGCTTGATTGTACAAGAAAGCAGAACAGATAATGACAGTGATCCTTCACAGTCACAAAATCTGTGAGTATGAGCCCTACTAAATTCTCTAACCATTCTCAGATTAAATCTCTCCTTGGGAAAGGAAAATGGTATTAACTTTCTACTTTGCTAATGCCTCAGCAAGTACTCCTGTGCATGTCAAAGTCAGGAAGTGAATCAGATGAGAGAAAACTTAGAAGAAATGAAAGTTGGATACAAAAAGCAAACCAGATAGAAATTTCTAGATTTCTTAGAGTGCAGTGAAAGGTGAAACAGGACTTTATTATTATTATTATTATTATTATTGTTATTGTTATTGTTATTATTATTGTGCTAGATTGTAGATTTCTCTGAAGCTGGGTAACAAACTAAAATATATTTAGAAAAGATAAGTTTTTCCAATTCCAATTGGTTTTACCTATCTTGCTACAAAATTGTTGTTTGCTTTTTTATTTTTATTTGTTTGTTTGTGTAGTGGGTTTATGTGGCAAGGTTTTAGTAGCGGGGGAGCCATAGGGGTAGCTTCTCCGAGAAGAATACAGAAGCTGCCCCATGTTACATAAGGGCCCCACCACTGGCCAGAGCTGAGCCAATAAGCAATGTTCTTTGTGCCTCTGCGAGAGCATATTGAAGAAAGGAAAAAAAATATAAAAAAAAATATATAAATACCTGCGGGGGAACATCAGCTGGGAGAGAGAGAGGAGTGAGAAACAGTCTTGCAGGTGCCAAGGTCAGTGAAGAAGGAGGGGGAGAGCTCCTGCAGGCACCGGAGCTGAAGTTCCCCTGAGGCCTGTGGTGAGGACCATGCTGGAGCAGGCTGTCCCCCTGCACGGGTCCCACATGGAGCAGATCTCCATGCTGCAGCCCATGGAGAAGACAACGGTGGACCAGGTGGATGTGGCCTGGAGGAGGCTGCGGCCTGTGGAGCCTGCAGGAGCAGGCCCTGGGCCAGAACTGTAGCCTGTGGAGAGGAGCCCACGCAGTAGCAGGTGACCTGGCAAGAGCTGCTGCCTGTGGGGGACCTAGGCTGTAGCAGTGTGCTCCAGATGGATAGGCCCCATAGTATGGACCCATATCTGGAGCAGTTCTTGAAAAGCTGCTGACTGTGGGAAGCCCACATAGGATCAGTTAGGGAAGGACAACATCCCATGGAAGGGACCCCACATGGAGCAGGGGTAGGGAGTGACCAAGAAGGAGCAGCAGAGACAAAGTGCTATAGACTGACTGCAACCACCATTCCCCCATTCCCCTGTGCTGCTTGGGGGGAGGAGGTGGAAAAGGGCAGATCGGAGGAAGGCATCTGTGGTTTCTTTCCTTTGTTTCTCACTTCTCTAGCTTGTTATTAATAGGCAATAAATCTTACTATCTCCCTATTCTGGGTGTGTTTTGCCCATCACAATAATTGTTGAGCAATCTCCCCATCCTTATCTCAACCCTTGATCCCTTTGCATCATATTTTATCCCCCTCTTCCTTTGAGGAGGGGGTGAGAGATGGAGTTAGGAGAATCTTATCAAGTAGAGATAAGAGTGCTGACAGTATTAAACTAGTGGATGCTACTTAGTGTCTTTAAAGCAAGAAGCCTTGGGCCCCTTACCAAGGTTAGTCTCTTGATAAGAGTGTGAGCCTATCTTAAAAAACTGGCAGAAACTGGTTCTGTGGATGGACAAGAGCCAAAGAGCAACTGAGTCTGCGCAAAGACAAGAGGTCAACTAGCTGTGATGAGGAGGAGTAATCAACCTTCATTCCCATGACCCCCAGCGACCACCACCAGGAGACACTGCGCAAGCGCAGATGGGAGGAGCTTACAGAAATGACTTCTTGAACGAATTTTAATATAAAGTGGGGACAGGTTATGCGTATGTATAGGTGCATTGTGAAACTTCATCCATATGTAACTCTCTACTGCATATAACCATGGCAAGTTGCCATGTCGTGTGTGCGTGATTTTGGTGGGACTACCCCCCTGCTGCTCAGCGCTGAATAAACATACCTACTTTACAATTGTGGAGTCTCTTTTCCACAAGTCAGTGGAGTGAGAGAGCATCTGTGGTAGAGCTCAGCTGCCCACCCGTGTAAAACCACCAGTTTGTTCTGTAGCTTAGTACAATGTTAAATGTACATGATAACCTTCAAAAAGCAAAATTTAATGGCAATATCTATCACAATTCTTTATGTTTAAACCATTTAAATATAAATCCCCCCTTCAGCCTTCCATACCCAGCCATCTATCTCAGCCTTTACAAATTCCTATTTCCTTGATGGGTCGTTAGATATTCCTTCAAAAACTTCCATCTATTGGTGTGTGATGGAGGCTTTTGCAAGGTTCTGATTTCTAGTTGTAATCAAATGCTGTATCAGACAGATGTTTCAATTAATGTGATTACATTTATATAGGTAGAGATGCCCTGTCTAGGAATATAGCACAAAATTTCTCATACTGAATAAGATCGAATTACCAGCAGGTATGCCTCAAAGTAAAATGAATTTCTTTCAGTCTGTAATAGTTAAGGACTGCTTTATCAATGTGATTGGTAATATGCAAAGCTAGAGCTGGCAGAGTTACTTTGAAAGTGCAACACTTCACGTGGTGAATATACAGATAGAAGAGCCCAGAATCTGAAATAGCTTAAATGTTTTATTTCGGTGTGATCCAACTTGTCCTGATCACTTTCATTTTCAGCCAGGTGTATGTTATTATGTTTTACATTTTATAAACCTGTTACTAAATTGGAGGACAAAGTTTGTGTAACTTCAAAAATGTCCATATATTTTGCTGTTTTCCTGTTATAGAAAATTAATGGAGGCTATTTAAAAATACTTAAAAGGAATTAAGCATGAATGTTATTGCAAACTGTAATATTTATTACAAGGAAATTGTACTAGTAGTAAGCTAGATATTTTTCAATAAGTTACTATTATTTATACTTCTTATTAATAAATCTAAATCTATATTTAGATTATATATTTAGATTTTATGTGTGTTTTCTAGTAAATATCAATGCCTTTATCTAACAAAGGATGTAAGAATTCTGAAAATTGGATTATGAAGGGTCTAACCTTATTCTGCAGTGGAATGCACATCTCTGGTTTAGGTGCTTAAACTCCTATGCAGAATACCAGGACAGAGAGGTACCTGAAAACAGGATCTGGAAAACAGCATTCAGTGCTTTACTTAACTGAGGAAAAAAAAAAAAAAAAAAAAAAAGATGGGGGCAGAAGTACATTGCTTCCTAAATTGCTGCCAACAGGACTGCTGCTTAGAATGAATTAACAGCAATACTCTTAAATAATTAATAATTAATAATAATAATAATAATAATAAAATACGTAAAAAAAAATCACTCTTCTATTAGGATGTTGTTAAAAACTTTAAATTCTGATTGCTGTTCAAAGGTCTGTTGGTAAATTGTAACCATTTTAAAGTTATGGCCTTTCTAAAGTTATCAAGGATCAGACTTGAGTCTGAACTCTCATCTTAAGTGGGAACCGTGACCATGAAATAGCAAGAGCTTTTTTCTCTGTCTCCATAATTTATTTACTCTTTAAATATTTTATGTATTTCAACAAGAGAGATATCTCTTATTTTTTCCCAGTGGGGTACATGTTTTTGGTGAAAAAAGACGAAGAGGCAATGTGGATTTTAAACCATCTGAGAGAAAATTTAACCTGTACTAAATTTGCTCACTGGGAAAATGCCCTAGCTTGTGGCTATAACAGTCATTGAAATTGTCTCCTTTTGGTCCATTGTTGCTGTGTAATTTGTAAGTTCTGAGTGGTATTAGGCTTTGACCTATTTGTACTTGTAAATCTGTTTGTGATATATACAGAGAGGTAGCTCTACAAGTGGGATGACCAACAATGCTAAAAAGTAAAGTACAAATGCAGATTAGGTGACTTTGCATTAAAGTGACAGATACTCAAGAACTAACAAATTTAGCCTGTGATGTCTACATTCTGCCAGATTCCCACTCCAGGTACCGTGGTTGCTTGTAGCCTCTAACTTATACTGTACTTTCATCTGTTATGAATATTGTCACTTTGTTTCTAAGAATTGGAGATTAGTTTGTGTAACTTCAAAAAAGAAAACAAACTATTACTCTTCAATATAAATAATCAATAAAGACATTAAAATGTGTATTTTAAAGTACAGAATACATTAGAAACTAATTGCATTTCTTTGGAGTATCACTAGCCACAGTTAATTATTATTGCACAATGTAGATTGACATTTTACTGCGTGTATAAGAGTTCAGACTTCATCTTGGATACCCTTTGTTCTCTGTAACCATTAATATTCACAATATTTTTGGATAACATACTTTTTTTTTTTTTTTCATGGTATTTAATGCTCAGTGCCTTAGGCATGAGTATTGTAATGTTGATACTGTGGTTTCTAATAGTTTTTCAGTCTGGCCTTTTTAGGCATTTCTTGTTCATTGTCTTGTTTGTGACCTTCAAACATTCTGGAAGGAGATATTGAGATGATACCACTTCTAGTTTTAGTATCATAGAATCATATAATATCCCGAGTTACTCACAAGGATCATTAAGTCCAGCTCATGGGTCCACACAGGACCACCCAAAAATCAAACTGTGTGTCTGAGAGCACTGTCAAAGTGTTTCTTGAACTCCAGCAGGTTTTGAGCTATGACCACTTCACTTGGGAGCCTGTAGCAGTGCCCTACCACCATATAAGTGACGAACCTTTTCCTAACATCCAGCCTCTCCCTCCCCTGTCACAGCTCCATGCCATTTCCTTGGGTCCTGTCAGTGTCACCAGAGAGAAGAGATCAGCACCTGCCCCTCCACTCCCCCTTGTGAGGATGCTGTAGGTCACCACAAGGTCTTCCTTCAGTCTCCTCTTTTCTAGGCTGAACAAACCAAGTGAACACAGCTGCTGCAGTGTATGACTAAAGTGTGCATGCTCACTTCTCTAAATGGAGGTGAAGAAAATAAGAAGGAATTAGTATTTGTTTATCTTATCAGGTGTGACCCCCTCCCCCATTCAATAACTCTGTTTTAAAATAATATTTTTCTATTTTCTCTTGATATCTCTCTTATCCTGTATCTAGGTATGACATGAGGAAAATCTTGTCAGAACAGGAGATTAGAAAGGATGGACAAACTGAAATGAAAGGCAACAATGACATTTCAGTAGTGCTTGCCACTGAGATGGGTTTAACTAAACATTGACAAAACTGGGCTGCAGGAATTTATGCAGGTTATTTCAGCTCACCATCACCAACAGCTGTTGCATTAGCTGTGAACACTAATTAGGTTAAATAAATGCTGAAAAGAGTACCAGAAAAATGTGATTAGACTGACTTTGGATGACTTCCTGTAAAAAAGTCAGACAAAAAACTTTCAAAGTGAATGATTGCTAATCATTTGCTAGGTAACTGGAAATGGAAGAAATATTATTCCAGAAATAGGATGATATTCCCCACCACCACCCTTTTGTCTAGTAAAGGTATGAGCATGGACATATATACACTGTATTATGTCAGTATAACATACACTCTTTGCCATTGACCTTACATGGATAACATGCCTAACCAGCTGATATTTAGTAAATTCACTTATAATAAAGACATAAAAACACTAAACCACCACTTTTTGTTTATTTTTTACTACCAGAGTAAAGCTCCTGTCTGTCATGCTTGTAGAAAACTAAAGAACAAGATTTATATATAAATCCATTTCAGTAATAAATGTAGGCTATGTATATTGATAAAAATCACAGAACAGAATTACAGAATGGCCAAGGTTGGAAGGGACCTCTGAAGACCATCTAGTCCAACCTCCCTGCTGGATCACCTACAGTATGTTGTGTAGGTTGGCATCCAGGCAGGTTTGGAATATCTCCAGAGAAGGAAACTCCACAACCTCTCCGGGCAACCTGTTCTAGTGCTCTGTCACCCTCACAGTAAAGTGCCCCATCATATTGAGCTGGAACCTCCTGTGCTTGTTTGTGCCCATTGCCTCTCTTGTTTCGCTGAGCGCAACTGAAAAGAGACTAGCTCCATGCTCTCAACACCCTCCCCTCAGATATTGTTTTGGTTTAACCGAACCGGCAGCTAAACACCACACAGCCGTTTGCTCACCCTCCCCCATCCCCCTCTGGGATGGGGGAGAGAAACGGGAAAGTGAAGCCTGTGGGTTGCGATACAGACAGTTTATTTAGACAAAAATAGTAATAACAATAATGGTAATAGTACTACTAATAATAATGTGTACGAAACAAGTGATGCACAATGCAATTGCTCACCACCTGCTGACCGATGCCCAGCCTATCCCCGAGCAGCCGGCCCTCCCACCCCGGCCAGCCACCCCTATATATTGTTTAGCATGACGTCAGATGGTATGGAATACCCCTTTGGCCAGTTTGGGTCAGCTGTCCTGGGTCTGTCCCCTCCCAGCTCCTGCTGCACCCCTAGCCTGCTCGCTGGCAGGACAGAGCGAGAAGCTGGTTGGTGTAAGCATTCCTCTGCAACAAGTAAAACATCAGTGTGTTATCAACACTCTTTTCA